>NC_079213.1:67293105-67593105 GCF_029633865.1 Lampris incognitus | reverse complement strand
ACTGCCTGTCAAATTCAGCGTGCGTGTTTAAATCAGCTCATTTTTGACATCAGTATTAGGACCTACAATTCGTTTGTAACTGTTAGATTTGGACTTGGTGACTGATCATTTTTCCAGTCTATAAATAGGAATAGCATAATTTTAGAAAATTGACTCATAGACCATGATTGCTATTAGACTGTAGGTCAACAGCAGTGCGAGTGACGCCATGAGAAACCAGAAGGTGCAAAGAGATTTTGTGATAACAGATGCATGAATACCAATCTCAGTGAAATCCATTTTCCATTTAGTCTATTAAATTCTGAACTAAATGACGAGTTGTATTTTTGTCATTCAAAATGTCAGCAAAAAATGAATAATTATTAGATTAGATATGATATTGAATGAGTTTTATTTTTCCTCTGAGCTCATGCCACAGAAGTGTAAAAATGTAGACATATCTAACAGCCAGTTATAACAGAGCTGAATCATAAATTAAGCTTTGTTGTAATGATGGTGATAATAATGTTATTCAGATTTACTTGATTAAAAAGTATTACAGTCCATATGGTTTATTTCGTAATATTAATGTTATTTACTGCACCCGGTGACTTGATTGAATTTGAACTTTTTATATTTTAGTAGTAGAATCCCCCACAAATGTCTTTATACCCATAATTCATCTATGGGCCCAAAGATGTCCTATGATTCAAAAGGGCTGTCCTCTGGTCCTTCAGTTGGTTTTCAGTGCGGCAGTCCAGTAGAGCTGAATGGGTGAGGTTGTTGGTACTGGCTCCCAGTATTAGTTACAGTTCCCATGTGTGTATACACTTTTACATTAAACATAATATTAAATATACCTGTGTTATTTTTACTGGATGGTTGCTGGGGAGAACGGGGAGGTTGGTTTTAACACAATAAGGTACATGGTTGGGGAATTCTCTTGCATCCAAAGTATAAGAACCACTCATTTGGGCTTTTGCCCCCAAAGGAGCCTATATTGGCATGTTATTGTGTCCATCTAGTAGTAGTAGTAGTAGTAGTAGTAGTAGTAGATTATGTCCATCTAGTTTATGTCTACTTGTGTTTTTATTAATGGATGGTGGGAGACTTAACACTTTTGTTTGGATGATAATAGCCCTACACACTGTACCTTAGTCTTTTTATATTTTCAAAGTATTGTTGGGGAAGTAGTGATAGAGAGACACAAGCATTCACACGTTCGTGCACATGCAACACACAGTCTGTATGTGGCAGGTGGTGGCAGTCTCTGCCCAGAGAGGCAGATGACAGACGCACCCAGGGGCTGTGGCCAAACTGTATTGTGTCAGTTCCAAGGGCTTGATATACCAAAGGCTGACTCTATTTACAATCAGCCTGTCAACTACCACTGTTGTCATAGTGACTTATACGTACATGTACACACTTTCTGTCATCGTTATTTGCAAGGGATTGAGTGCTAACAACAAAGAATTCTTCACTCATACTCTCAGTACAACTCCCATCAGTATATATATATATATATATATATATATATATATATATATATATATATATATATATATATATATATATATATACACACACATACACACATACACACATACACACACACACACACACACACACACATACACAGACGTTCTACCTCCTATATGGCTAATATAAATAATATGGCAGCTTTGGTCCACAGGTTGGATTAACGATCTGTTGACCAATTAAAGAAGTATTTGACCTTGCTTAACTGGTTATTCTTTTTTAAAGGTTGAAACCACCCCCCCCCCCCCAAAAAAAAAACATAGCTTTTCATATGCAAATCCCATGTTCCTCTAAAATTGAAGCTGTAGTTGTAAATTTGAAGTTGTTAAAAGTTGAGCTGTAAAAATGTGTAAACAGTTCTGGCGTTGGGGGATTTTAAACGCTTTTCCCGCCTCCACACACAGCTTTTCCTCAACATGATTGGCCGAACACATGGTCAGATGACTGTCACCCGATTGGTGAAAGTGCTGGAGGAAGGGAGGAGGTTGCCACGTCCTGAGAGCTGTCCTGAACAGGTAAGAATCGGTCATAATTGAAACATGACTTGCATCTCTCCTGCACATGTGGATTCAGTGACACATTTTAAAAAATGGCAGCATTTTCTGAGTCTCTCTCTCTCTCTTTCTCTCATAACTCCTTTGCAGCATGATATGCATTATCATAGTCCTCATATGTAGCTGTTATTGCTGCAGTCTTACTCTGGGGGTCTTTTGTAAAGACCTGGATCAAGTTCTGAGGCCAGAGCTTGGGTGTAAAGGCATAAATTCTCATTTTGTGTGTGTTTGCATTTGTGTGTATTTCGCAGGTGTATGAGCTGATGCGTAAATGCTGGGAGCAGTTCCCTGACAACAGAATCGCCTTCAAGTGCCTGATTAAGGAGCTGACCAGCATGCAGCAGCACTGATCCCGAACCAGCAGACTTTGACCAAACTGGCCACTAGTGAGGGTCTGAGTAAGAGGCTGACTTTTGAGCCCCAACTTGGAACCTGCTCCTCCCCGACCACGGGCCACATCCCTAACCGTTCTATGTATCTACCCATCACCTCTATGGTGTAAAGACAGCAACTTCAGTCCACCTTGTTTTTAAGTTCGCTCTATTTTTCATTCAATGTTTTTTTTTTCTTCATACAGATCTGCTGAAATGTTATTCCAATTGTCATAATTATGTTACCATATGAATATATTAAGACATTGTGCTACGTTCTAATCATGACCTATCAAAGGTATGCCCAGTATAACCTCGCAGCTGTACTCTATGCTGAATGTGAACTTAAATCTAAACAAACAACTTCAAGTTTAGTCAAAAGCCTGTAGCAACCCTACGCGCCCTCCTAATGATGTGGACTTTGAGCAGTGGACGATAATATTGCCTGTGATGTTGGTGAACGGGCATGTGGCGGTGACAGACGGTGGTGTTGAACCTCTTGTGTTTCGTGGAGGTCACCGAACCCCACTGGAGGTGCAGATGATCCTTCCAGATACTATCTATTGGAGGGAAGGGGGGGGGGCATTCAGTCATCGGCACCGTGAAACATTACACATCAGGTATTTGGTTCGTTACGTGTTAATGCAGCCATGTAGAGTTGGAAGCGGTCGGTGATGTCCCCCAAGTTTTGTTTTCGCTCCATCTCTAACGGGAGTTGGACGTCACCCTCTGGAGTCAAACCAGACGCCTTCGATACCCAGGGACCGGAGGGGATATTTAAGCTGCGTTAGCTTGAAAACGGGAGAGGCTGCGGATTTCTCAGAGCAACCGCGTCAGATTTCCCGCGGTCTCTTGGGGGTTCAGATCTGTGCCACAAAGTGGGAAAGATCTAAATCAGAATCCAAAGGATGATTCACAAGGTTTCCTGTCAGTTGTTTTTTTTTCCCTTTATTTTTTGTATTTCTGAGCCTCTTCATGTAAAGGAACTAGCTCTTCTCCCTGTAATGTCAAAACCCTACGAATATCGTCAGTCTTTTATGCGAGTTTCCTATTGAGATTAAGATAAAGTACCTGTAACAAGCACTTGAGGGCAGTATAGGGTAGCTCAATTGATTCTATGCGTCGCTTTGGTTACATTTAAAAGCGTATTTACGTGTGCATGAGCCACAGAAACTTGGCCTACGTCAAGTCTTCGTAAGAAAAGAATTGTCAGCTTGTGTCGTTTCTATTTTGAGCCTGTAGTCTGGAACTGTATGTGGGAGGAGGTTTGCCACAGATTGGGTCTCAGGTGAGATAACAGCTAATATTTTTGCACTTCTTCCTATTGCATCTTATCTTTTTCTTTTTTTTTTTGAATTGCAACTTTTATTGACATCAGCAATATGGGCATTTTTTTTATTCGTGTACACCCTTTCGATTCACAAATATGCCTGAAAAATATCGAAGTATGTAATATCTACTGTGTATAACAAGGAAGTGGTTTGAGCAGAGGGTTTGGTCCGGTCTGAAGCGAGGGATAAGTCCATGAATAGGGATTGAACGTATGAGCCGAGCGGTTTTATATTGGTCAGTACTCACTTTTATCCTACGGCAATTACTGTGAAAAGCAAAAACTGGGGACGAGTCCGAGGACTCACTTGAGTTTCAGTCCACAGTTTATTTTAGGAATGTAAAAGACAATTCCTTCTGCTCAAAAAAAGGAGAGAGCAAAACATTTTTCAAAAGAAAAGACAACGTCTTATGGAGAAAAATGTTCATAAATACACATTAGGGGGGAGGGGGGGGAATAAATAAAAGTCAACGTTCATCTTGGTGTCGTGTCAGTCCAAAAGCGTCAAACGCGATGTCATCACCTAAGGAAATCCGGTTGGTGAACAATTTTGTTTTGTACACTGTATTACGGTGGTAAGCCAGCATGCTTAAATTGCTTCTAGAAATACCTTATTCACAGTAAAACAATATCAGTGCCATCATGATATAAAATACTGCAAAATTTACAGTAGTTTCAGGAAAAGAAAAATTCCAAATACTTGAAAAGCAAACTGTACATGGCAATGAGCACAGCAGGTTATATCTATATATCTACAGCTGTCAAAGTAGCTCAGATCAGAAACACCAAAGTATTGCAAAGCTTTGTGATCTCACACACGCGCACACACACACACACACATTCAATACTACACATTCAGTCTCACTGATGAGTTTGTCGTATAACCAACACGGTACAAAGGCGATGCAGTGTAGCATAGAGGGCACGCGCCAGAGGCTCGACTTGCACAAGAAAAACCGAACCTGTTCTAACCCCAGCCGGACCGGTTGATTTTTGTCCTTCGTGTTTGCCCTTAAAAGAAAAGCTTTATTGCTAACTGATGGGCAACAAATCGGGTGTTCCGTTTTTCTTGAATCGTTTCTCTTGAAAATTAAAAAAAAAAATACAAACACTGAAAACTGTAGCTGTGTTCCAAAAGCATCATTGTGCTCGGTTCACTGCTCCGTCGTGAACCGAGGAAAAGGTTTGAAATAAAGCCGCATCTACACAGAAACCTGCATCTGCACAGAAACCTGCTTCTGCACAGAAACCTGCATCTGCACAGAAACCTGCATCTGCACAGAAACCTGCTTCTACACAGAAACCTGCATCTGCACAGAAACCTGCATCTACACAGAAACCTGCATCTACACAGAAACCTGCTTCTACACAGAAACCTGCATCTGCACAGAAACCTGCAACTGAACAGAATCCTGCTTCTACACAGAAACCTGCATCTGCACAGAAACCTGCATCTACACAGAAACCTGCAACTGAACAGAAACCTGCTTCTACACAGAAACCTGCATCTGCACAGAAACCTGCTTCTAGACAGAAACCTGCATCTACACAGAAACCTGCAACTGAACAGAAAAAACAAAAGCTGTATTTTTAACCCTTATAGTGCAAACAAACTCCAAGGAACCGGACTTGCCCTTGTTTTGAACAGATGTGAGAAGTTGTACAAAGAACTTAACACATTTCCTGCTTCTGTGTAAATGCAGCCGTTGTGCTCGTGGGGAAGAGGCCCTTTGTGTAGAATCATGAAGACATCTTCTCTTGTTGGCACGGAGAGGCAGCGGAGACGGACAGTGAGTCCCATGTCTTTCCTTAAACAAGGTCAAAGAAAAGGTCAAAACAACTCCAAGGTGTCTTCTTTTCTTTTGGACCCCCCCCCCTTTTTTTTCCCCGGCCAATCACCCCGCTCTTCCGAGCTATCCCAATCGCTGCTCCACCCCCTCTGCCAATCCGGGGAGGGCTGCAGAATACCACAAGCCTCCTCCGATACATGTGGAGTCGCCAGCCGCTTCTTTTCACCTGACAGTGAGGAGTTTCACCAGGGGGAAGTAGCGCGTGGGAGGATCACGCTATTCCCCCCAGTTCCCCCTCCCGAACAGGGGCCCCAACCGACCAAAGGAGGCGCTAGTGCAGCGTCCAGGACACACACCCACATCCGGCTTCCCACCCGCAGACACAGGCAATTGTGTCTGTAGGGATGCCCGACCAAGCCGGAGGTAACACGGGGATTCCAACCGGCCATACCCGTGTTGGTAGGCAACAGAATAGACCGCCATGCTACCCAGAGGCCCTCAAAGGTGTCTTCCATGAATGTCATGCCTCCATACCAAAAAAAAGTGACCTATACAGAATATAATCTCATTTGTTAATCCACAATATCGACAAGAGCCCTCGGACCTTGTGGTTTTAAATTATGGATCGTGACTCGGTGCTTCTGACCGATTCTAGTACCACACAGACACACACAAAGGCATCAAATTACCGACATTCTGAAACTGTTGGAGGAGATTCCAAGTCTTAACATTCGGAAATCAAAAATTTTCACATTGCACAATAACAGTTCATAAGAATGACATTACAACTTAGAAAATCATTAATGGCACAAAACTAATACTACTGTACATAACAAAACAATGATACCTCTTAAAGGAGTATAGTTACTTATGTATAGTAGGTCCTTTGTTGACAGACAGCAGACTATTTTCTAGATTTATGAGCAGTTGAGTGATAACTATAGGTGCTGAAATGATTTTGTAATGATTTTATATATATATACACTACCACACCAGACAAGACCCAAGATGCAGGCTGTGCAAAGACGCCCCTGAGACAGTCCAGCACTTAGTAGCAGGGTGTAAGATGCTAGCTGGGAAAGCATACACTGAAAGGCATAACCAAGTGGCTGGGATAGTATACAGGAATATCTGTACTGAATACAGACTGGAAGTCTCCAAGTCCAAATGGGAGACACCGCTAGAGGTGGTTGAGAATGGCAGAGCTAAGATCCTGTGGGACTTCAAGTTCCAGCCTGACAGGCAGGTGCTGGCTAACCAACCAGACATTGTGGTGGTCGACAAGGAACAGAAGACAGCAGTCGTGATCGATGCAGCAATCCTGAGCGATGGCAACATCAGGAAGAAAGAGCAAGAGAAGCTAGAGAAATACCAAGGGCTGAGGGAAGGACTAGATCAGATGTGGAAGGTGAAATCCACAGTAGTCCCAGTGGTAATAGGAGCACTAGAGGCTGTGACCCCCAAACTGAGAAAGAGGCTTCAGCAGATTCCAGGAACAACATCTGAGGTCTCTGTCCAGAAGAGTGCAGTCCTAGGAACAGCTAAGATACTGCACAGAACCCTCAAACTCCCAGGCCTCTGGTAGAGGACCCCAGCTTGAGGAAGACACACACCAGCCCAAAAAGGGTGAGGGATACATACATACATACATACATACATATATATATATATATATATATATATGTGTGTGTGTGTGTGTGTGTGTGTGTATGTGTTAAGAAAGGAACTTCTGGTTGTACATTCACAACGGGAGTTAAAGTGAACACAGAATCACCACCCCAGCTGAAGTGACATTCTGAATGAAAACCCGGATGTCCAGAATTGGAAGTACTATAACTGCGCTCTGTTTTTATCCGTCTCCTTCAGCAGAGCTCACCCAGGTTTTTTCCACAATCACCATCTGCTTCTTGTCGCCCTTCCAGGGCTCCTTGTATGGAAGAGTAGTGGGAAACCTGTTCAGCTTGTGCAGTGGATGGTAACAACTGAAATTAAACAACCCCTGATTTAGAAAAAAAAAGGAGCAGAAAACCTCATTCCCCCACCTCACGTGGCACATGCCGAAGTTATCCGACCGGGCTTTGTGACTGTCTGGATCGCTGGACAGTAGATGTTAGCCTCGACAGACAAGTATTACCCTGAGATTTGCAGAATTTGGTGGGTAATCATAAAACTGCCCTGTCTTCTTTTATGGCGGCCACTGCCGCCGTTCCACTTTAAGGAAACGTAGAGAGCGGCACAAATCTCACGTGTGGTAAACAATAATACGTCAGCCCAAGGACTCACAAAAAAGAAACACGGAAGCCATAACAAACGACGGGATGAATGTCATTATCTGTGATGATGGTCACTGGCCACCATTATGTTGTTATAACCATAGCAACTGGTGCCAGTGGGGAGAGTGGGTTTAACTGAACCAGTATTTGGGTACACAGTCCATCATCAGGAAAGAGGGGTTCAGTCATGTCCATATTAATGGGATGCTATTGAACAACACAATGATTTTGGCTATCCAATATCATAATGTAACCGTTTATCAATGGATGACAGCATCCTTGACATAACAAAACTGTGTGTCAAGAGGCATTTCATTCTATCAACAAATTTAATTTCTGCAGGTGTAAAATAAGTGTAGCGTAAATAAGCATGCAAGGTAATGCAACCTGCAGAGGCAATGATACCAAGGTAGTAAAAGACCTCTTCCGTGTGCCCCCCCCATGTGTTGGGGGAGGGAGTGTCATCTGTCACCACCAATGAGGATCTGGGTTAAGTCACATGGAATAATCCTGTGCATCCTGGTGGCAGCTAGATGGCGGCTGGTGACCCAGTTGTCAACGGATTTAAGCGTCACAACTGTGACTGGAGCAGATTTAGTGGGATTATTCAGCAATTAATCACATTTGCCTATGCAGCGGCAGACAAGTGCTGAGGACTGCTGCCAATCGTGACCTTTTGTCATGCTGCTTCTTTTTCGGGACTGCGTTCAAACACTGGTTGAACACGGGGAAACAGGGGTCTGATGGAAATACAGCTTTCGACAGATGAAGTTCTGGCGAAGATGAGAAGATCGGAGTTTGTCACATTGCCTGTGGTCAAGGTTCAGCGTTGTCAGTTTTTATTTTTCAAAGCCATCCAGCATGCCGAATTCCGCCACAAGAGGCTACTGTTACATAACCTCACACGAACAGGAACAACTTTTGGATCCGTGGAAACATAAAATGCGTGTGATAATCAGTTTAAACAAATCTGGGTGTTTTTCGGTGAAAATCGGTAAAAACCGAAAACACTGAGCCTTGGCTGTGGGGAACATTCTGCTCTTCCCGCCTGTTACACAGGAAAGAGAGCCATTTCAGGGAAGGGATGCGTGACATATTACATGAATTTGTAGCTCACATGTACATTATCCTCCACATTCTTTAAATTAGACCGTGCGAACCCAAATCGGGTCATGCTGTAATCACCCATAAAGCACCAGGTCAGAACAGACACCTGGCGTGGGGTGTATGACAGCCTGGAAAGCAACATGCAACAGGAGTCTGGCACACACATCAAATGGAAGAGGGAAAGAAAAAAGATGTACCCGGGTTGAGCAGCTGAAAACAGCTGGAATTGTTCTGCCCCCCCCCCCACCTTCCTATCACATGACAATCTGCACTTACCCCTTACCTGCCAGAAGCCCAATTTTTTTGGTGAAACACACACACACACACACACACATACTTCCTAAACACTATTTCTCTCATCTCTCATCTTCAGCCGCTTTTCCGGGGTCGGGTCGCGGTGGCAGCAAGCTAAGTAGGCACTCCAGACGTCCCTCTCCCCAGCAACACCCTCAAGCTCCTCCTGGGGGATCCCAAGGCATTCCCAGGCCAGATTGGACATGTAGTCCCTCCAGTGAGTTCTGGGTCTACCCTGGGGGTCTCCTCCCAGTTGGCTGTGCCTGGTAAACCTCCAAAGGAAGGCGCCTAGGAGGCATCCTAATCAGATGCCCGAACCGCCTCAGCTGGCTCCTTTCGACGCGAAGGAGCAGCGGCTCTACTCCGAGCTCCCTCCGGATGTCCGAGCTCCTCACCCTATCTCTAAGGCTGGGTCCAGACACCCTACGGAGGAAACTCATTTTAGCCGCTTGTATCCGCAGTCTCACCCTTTCAGTCACTACCCAAAGCTCATGACCATAGGTGAGGGTTGGAATGAAGATTGACTGGTAAACTGAGAGCTTTGCTTTCCAGCTCAGCTCTCTCTTCACCACAACGGTCCGGTACAATGTCCACATTACTGCTGATGCTGCACCAATCTGCCTGTCAATCTCCCGCTCCATCCTACCCTCACTCGTGAAGAAGACCCTGAGATATACTTGAACTCCTTCACTTGGGGCACCAACTCATCCCCTACCCGGAGGGAGCAATCCACCATTTTCTGGTAGAGAACCATGGCCTCAAGCTTGGAGGTGCTGACTCTCATCCCGGCCATTTCACACTCCGCTGCAAACTGCCCCAGTGCGTGCCGGAGGCTGTGTTCTGATGAAGCCAACAAAACCACAGCATCTGCGAAGAGCTGAGATGCAATTCTGAGGTTCCCAAAATGGACACACTGCTCACCTTGGCTGTGCCTTGAGGTCCTGTCCATGAATATCACAAACAGAATCGGAGACAAGGGACAACCTTGGCGGAGTCCAATACTCAGTGAAAACGTGTTTGACTTTGTGCTGAGAATGCAGACACAGCTCTCCCTTTGGTTATACAAGGACCGGATGGCTTGTAGCAACTGCCCCGGTACCCCATACTCCCGCAGTACCCCCCACAGAGTGCCCCGGGGTACACGGTCATGAGCCCTCTCCAAGTCCACAAAACCCATGTAGACTGACTGGTCAAACTCCCATGCCCCCCTCAGCACTTCCGCAAGGGTAAAGAGTTGGTCCGTTGTTCCACGGCCAGGACGGAATCCGCATTGTTCCTCCTGGATCCGAGGTTCGGCAGTTGGTCGGAGCCTCCTTTCCAGCACCCTAGAGTAGACTTTCCCAGAGAGGCTGAGCAGTGTGATGCCCCGATAACTGGAGCACACCCTCCGGTGTACAATACAATAGCAACAATGCAATACAACAGCAGAGCCACAGCGCCTCGCCTGGACAAGGGAACACTATTTCAACTCTCACAAGTGCTGAAGACAGGCAAAAATACACAAGTCTTCACACAACTTTGTACTGCTCTTTGGTACATACAGTTCTAACTTCAGAGTGTAACCCACAACAAAAACAGCAGATGTGACCACTGAGATACCACTGAGACAACAGTGAAATGGAATCCATCATGAGAGGCGGGCAGACAGACACTACCGACCCTCAGATGTAAGACAGGCACACAGAAATGGTTCACGGCTATGAACACTGACGCTACCCAACAGACAATATGAACATTCATCGGCACACATCTACACGCAAGCAACTACAGGAGCATGTGCACACAGTACCCCCACTACAGTACACTACCACACACACACACACACTAATGCATGGCCGCCTGCACTTTTCTCTCGTCGCTAAGCGTGGCTGAACACGGAGGTGGGGAAGAGAGCAATCAGCTAGAAAACAGCTCATACTGGAGTCCAGCTGGCTTTTTCTCATTCACTCTCAACGAGAAGCGAGCAAATCAAATGTCGGCTTGCTGCCAGCCAGCTGTAGTACTTAACTACAACGCTTTGCAGTATAATGTGTCTAAAGATGTTAAAGTGGCAGGTGAAGAGCATTGGGGGGGGGGTGTTAGAAACGTGCTAAGGTTACACTTTCTGCCCGAAATGCCGTTTTCTGTCCCAAAATGAGATGAAAATAAGCTAACATCGGGGGATATGGAAATTGGCCTCGGCGTAACTGCTGCTGATGAAGAATGAGACATCGGTTTTGTGTTAAGGATGCAGTTTGTCAGTCAGTGCTGAAATGCACCTGAATGGTGGCTAATTAGATTCAGATTTCACCCAGAAGTGAACCCACATTATCTTTGACACAATCTACTGTGTGTGTAAGCTAACAGCAGCCCAGGGCATGCCCCCCCCCCATGACTAAGTATGCCTGTCAGTTGTTGAATATGACTCAGTAATGCCGCAGCCACAGAAGTCCTGATATATGACACCACAATAAACTTCGCATTGAAAATGAGTTAGATGACATCTAACTGGATCGAGAGAGAGAGTGAGAGACAGAGACGGGGGGGGGGGGACAAAAGAGTGATACAGGGATGAAATATGTGATGGCGGATGTAAGAGAGAAAGCGCAGAAAAGCATGAGCTGGCCAGACTATCTTCAGCACTCCAAATAAAAAAAAATACAGTATTGGCCTTGTTTAATATTAAAGCCATTTTGTGGGCCTGGACTTCATTTGCACTCTCCCCTCCATTTGTGAGCTGGTGCACTTTAATCATGTACTTCTGAATATGACTCGGATGAGAGCTGAAGATACACAGGATGCGTGGCGTGTACCGGTATGAGCCCGGGCGCTGAGCAGTCGATGTATTGCCTTATCTTGTTTACTGCCGGTTATGGCAGTCTGAGCGAGCCCGAATTCTGTGGCAGGATGAGTAATATTCTGTATATTAAAGTATAATCACACAGATATGAGAAGGATATGAAGATGCTCATATCAAACAGGACCTTAACTACCCCATTACTGAGGACACCGTGTGAGGCAAACACTAGCAGGAGCCTTCATTAAGTTATTGCCTGGGTTTTTTTGGGGAGGGGGGGGCGGCTTACACCAGCAGAAGCCTAACGCCTAAATCCTGATATTAAAAATAGCTGAGCACCGTCTGTCAGAATACAAATCAAACCAACCCTCCGGACATCAGCTTAAACTTGGATCCCTCCCCCCCCCCAGTAACAGAGAAGGCAGGAGAAGTGGACGCACAAATCATTGTGAAACTTTGATGAAACGGCAATTTTGATTCCCTCGAAATATCGCTCCTCTTTTTTCACTTAGATTTGCCACGGTGCCAAAATAGATGACAAAGAGATGAGCAGATCTGAATGAAAGTCCGGCTTTAAGTCAGGACACTTGGCAGCCAAAGAGCCGGGGTGATCTTATGGGTCACACATGGCTTTAATATCCTCCACGTGATGCTGTTAGAGTCCTCCAGACTTGTTCTGTCATCCAGTTCTGTCAGAAGTCCAACATGGCGTGTCCATTTATGAGCCACTAGATCAGACCGATGAACGTAATGATAAGGGTGAAGGATTACGGGTTTTGATCGGCTGAAACCCATTTTCCTGATGTGCTCCCAAACTTTTCTGTGAAATGGCTGATCACCTCCTTCGGTCACAGTATAACGTCACACAAGCCAGTGCTTCCACTGGGTGATATAAAATGAAATGTAGGCAATCGAGAAAGAGAAATGATACTGAAGCAGGAGGGGAGAAAAAAACCCTGTCGGATGAAGTTACAAGTCACGACTGTGTGTTTAACACTTTATCCACTGCCTCTTCACGAAGGAAGGAGAGGAACAGCGAGCTTGGCAGGGAGAACTGACTAAAGCCAGTTGGTAGATGGTATCAGAAGGCAGGCGGGTAGACTGGCTGAAAATACAAAAGCAGCTCGTCCACATACAGAGTACATGAGATCAGAAAAAGATGTACAGGTTGTAATTAGCCGAGAAACATTTACACAACGACCGAGATAAGATAGCTTAAGTTGAAGAGTTAAGGCTTGAACAGGACAAAAGTGTGTGTGTGTGTGTGGGTGTGTGTGCGTGCGTGCGTGCGTGCGTGCGTGCGTGCGTGTGTGTGTGTGTGTGTGGATCTATCAGTGCTAGCATCACAGAGCACTATGGCTTGCTTTCAGTCGAGCCACTTTGCATCCCCAGTCGAAACTAATTGCCTAGTGGGAGAGACGCAAATTGGCAGTGACAAAATGGCCACATGGGGCGCTGTGACATCCAGTAAAAGCTGAATATGGCAGAGATACAGTATGTGTGTCCCCCCCCTCCCCTCAGCTTTAGGGTTTAAGGTTACTGAGTCCATCCTAGAGCCTCTTCCTCTTAAAGTAGTCGGCATATTGCCCCCCAAGGCCTTGGGAGTGTTGTCCTATGTAGGCACCTTCTGATGATGTCACTTCCTGTAGCCCCAGCTGAGGGTACTCCCTTTTTTGCCCCCTTGCCTGGTTCTAGAGAGACGGAGATGAAAAAAGAGAGCTAGTTAAAACAGGAATACTTAATTGTTTCGCTGCATCACCCACCCGGTCGTAACACACTTTGTAACGTTTGCTTTCAAACCACAAGAAAACTTTGGGTAACACTTTCTATGAAGCTTGCATCTATAACACCCTATAAGCATCTATAACGCCTTATAAGTGTAGCTATAAGTCATTGTAAGATTCATTATAACCATGGTAACACTTTCTATGAAGCTTGCATCTATAACGCCCTATAAGCATCTATTGCATCTCTAACGCCCATACTTTCCTATAATGTGTATTACAATGACTAATGGCTATGGCTGAAGACTGTGAAGTAGCACTGAAGTCTCATTATGCATCTCTACAAAACTTCAGCAAAACAAGTTGGCTATGATGCATTATGACATTTGACAGATACACATGCTAATGATGACATATTTATAATGCATAAATCCATTTTAAATTGACAATGTATCATAAAGGTGGTTATGAGGTGTTGTGAGGGCGTATACATGGTTATAAAGTATCTTAAAATGACTTATAGCTACACTTATAGGGTGTTATACATGCTTATAGGGCATTATAGATGCAAGCTTAATAGAAAATAGAAATGGCAGAGGGCAACGTCTTCTGACTACTTCTATAGTTTGACAGCCATGGAAGCATCTGGTCTCTGCGTGTGCGCGCGCGCGCGTGTGTGTGTGTGTGTGTGTGTGTGTGTAGTGTGACATAAAGGGAAAGAGGAAGAGCCCGCATGTACAAACACAACTAAATCTTTCAAGAAACAGGTTTAAATGGAGTCAAGTGTTTGGGCTGGATTCTGCTTACTCACATCAGCAACCTGAATCCCTCCCTCTCTAATTACTGAGGCATCTTCTAGTCATACCCCTCATGGCTGTCTCCCGAACGGTTTCGCTTAAATCCACCTTCCAAGAAAGCATAGAGCCACAAGTAACGCTATACCCTAGACCAGATGCTAGGCGTGATGGATTTCTTTAATGAAACTGGAACAGCATTAACACCTCGGCCTTCCAGGGTTCCCACACATGCCTTTTTTTTTTTACCCTTATCTACCTACAATAGAATGACACTCTACTTGCTGCCAGACCAGCTAAGTGTTAATACGTTCAGAAGAAGGTTAAAAAGTGTTATTCTCAAGGCTCGGCGTTTTGGGTTTTTACTTTTAAAAGCCATCCAGCATGCCAAATTTCGCCACAAGAGGACACTGTTACACAACCTCATACGAACAGGAACAACTTTTGGATCCGTGGAAACATAAAATCCGGATGAAAATCAGTTTAAAAATCAGTTTAAAAAACCGAAAACGCTGAGCCTCGGTTATTCTCCACTTCCCTCACTGACGTGTGCTGACAAGGACACGCCAATTACAAGACGGCACTTTTTTCTTGGCTCACATAATAGTAGGCGTTCCAGTCAGTAGCCGCGGTGTGTGCGTGTGTGACAGGGCTAGGTGCGGCTGCCGCTGGGTGGGGGGCGCTAACAAACCCCGGCATTAAAGGCAGGGCGCCATAGGCGGGCAAGACGGCCGCAGCTGGTAGAACCGCCTGAGGAGGGGCGGTGCCGTTGCCGACCGCATGGAGGGCGACTCCGTGAGGCTTGCACACGTCTACTTCCTGAAAGAAAGGGACACACACACACACACATAACAGGCCAGCACATTATACATATGATTCATTCAATTGACTGGAGGAATTAATTACCAACAAAGACATATCTATGCAGGTACACATACACACACACACACACACAAACACCCACACCTACCGCGCTCGCACACGCATTCCTCCTTCACACCTCACCAGCAACAAGCCAGCTAGGCCAAGGGCAGCTGTTACGGTGCGGAGTGATGTATTCTCTCTAATAGGGTATCGGTTACTAAGACAGAGGTCATACTCTCCAAATAAACACACCGCATGTTCACACCACCACACTGCCCGAGGGGGTACGACCAGGCACACTCTGCCCAGATAAGTTACACACCGCTGTCCAGGGGACAGACAGGAAGTTGTCTAACTTGGTGTCATCTCAAAGTGCTTGTATTTTACTGTTTGCAGGATGACCGTGTACCAAGTGGCTGCATGGAGAAGCAAAGCATCTTGTGTGTGTGTGTGTGTGTGTGTGTGTGTGTGTGTGTGTGTGTGTGAGTGTGTGTACCTTGCTTGTGTAGGCCTGGTTAGCTGCTGCAGGCTGTGAGTAGTATTGAGTGACTGCCTGCATGTAGGAACTGTAATCTCCATAGGAAGTCATGGATGTAGTCTGGAACAGAGTAAGGGTGGGTTACGTGTGCACACACACACACACACACACACACACACACACACACACACACACACACACACACAAACCCAAACAATCAAAGACATGCAAATGAACAAGTAAGTATATGTGTGTGTAGAAGTAAAACACAGTGTGGTATGTTACCTGTGTGTGCTCTTTACTGTAGTCTGTAGGTGTGCCGTCCTGTGTGGCAGGTGTGCTGTAGCTGTGTGCTGCCTGGTAGTGCTGGTACCACTGTTGCATGGCTTCCTGTGGTACAAGTACAAACATGTATACATGCGTGTGCCGCCCCCCCCCCCCCACAAACACACACACACACACACACACAGTCAACAGACAAGAAAAAGTTTGTGAGAAAAGTTCGTTCTTTTTTCTTTTTTGGGAGGAGAGGGGTTTCTCCCTTTTTTCTCCCCAGTTGTATGCGGCCCATTACCCCACTCTTCCAAGCTGTCCCGATCACTGCTCCACCCCCTCTGCTGATCCAGGGAGGGCTGCAGACTACCACATACCTCCTCTGATACATGTGGAGTCGCCAGCCGCATCTTTTCACCTGACAGTGAGGAGTTTCACCAGGGGGGTGTAGTGCGTGGAAGGATCACGCTATTCCCCCCAGTTCCCCCTCCCCCCCGAACAGGCGTCTCGACCGACCAGAGGAGGTGCTAGTGTAATGACCAGGACTCATACCCACATCCAGTTTCCCCACCCGCAGACACGACCAATTATGTCTGTAGGGACGCCAAACCAAGCCGGCGGTAACAGGGGGATTCGAACCAGTGATACCCATGTTGGTAGGCAACAGAATAGACCGCTACGCTACCTGGACACCCCTTTCTTTCTTTCTTTCTTTCTTCCTTCCCCAAGGCTCGTCTTTGTCAGTCTGAGCAGACAAATGAAATAAACCATTTTATTGCTTATCTACTTATGACTCATCTGTTTGGATAAATAATTTTTAATTAGCATTTAAAATTGAATTTGTATTGCTTTGCAAATATCAGATATGCCAGTTCCTGCTGAGAGTCTGAGCCATTAAACATATTGAGGGCAGGAGTGACACAGTGACAGAGAAAGAAAGAAAGAAAGAAAAGAGTCTAGTATTGTGGATTAAGTGCCATGAGTGATAGTAGGGAGGTTTCCTGTCGTCTGACGGAGGTGTTGAGGGAGAGGAGAGGGACAGATGGAGGCACACAGCACTCTCTACCAATGCCGCTCTCACCCTCTTTCTCTCTAATTCTCTGTTGAACAGTCCATCCAAATCTCCATATCTTCCACCTTTCTGCCTTCTCCAATTACATCTCTTCCCTCTCAGTCACTCATCCATCCACCCATCACTCCCTTACTGTTTGGGTCCAATAATACTTGACAGCATGCTAGTGTGTGTATATATAAAATCTCCCTCTCACCCTTTTTGGGCTGGTGTGTGTCTTCCTCAAGCTGGGGTCCTCTACCAGAGGCCTGGGAGTTTGAGGGTTCTGTGCAGTATCTTAGCTGTTTCTAGGACTGCACTCTTCTGGAATGAGACCTCGGATGTTGTCCCTAGAATCTGCTGGAGCCACTCTCCCAGTTTGGGGGTCACAGCCCCTACTGCTCTTATTACCACTGGGACAACTGTGGATTTCACCTTCCACAGCTGATCTAGTTCTTCCCTCAGCCCTTGATAGTTCTCTAGCTTCTCTTGCTCTTTCTTCCTGATGTTGCCATCGCTGAGGATTGCTACATTGATCCCTACTGTTGTCTTCTGATCCTTGTCGACCACCACAATGTCTGGTTGGTTAGCCAGCACCTGCTTGTCAGGCTGGAACTTGAAGTCCCACAGGATCTTAGCTCTGCCATCCTCAACCACCTTTGGTGGTGTCTCCCATTTGAACTTGGAAACTTCCAGTCTGTATTCAGTACTGAATCCTATCTGATGTTGTTCCCTTGTTACTCTGCAGCTGGGAATAGACTTCAGATGTATCTCTTCAGCCTGGCGGACAGAGCTGTGAGCCTTTGTTTGGCAGTTTCCAGGGCCTCACTTATGAACATCTTGCTGTATTTCACCTGTATTTTTAATCCTGTACCCAAGCATCTCCAGGATTGCAGTTGCAGAGGCATATACAAGCTCGTTGGTCTCTGTTATGGTGGCAGTTGAGATATTGCATAAGGCTGTGTTCACATCCGCAAGCAGGCTTTGTGATGGTACTTTGTCACTGAGTCATTGAAGCTATGCCCAGGGGTTGGCTGTCTTTAGTCTGGCCATGATTCTCATTTGAACTTCAGTAGCTTCAGCTGTCATGGCTGGTAGGATTGCTTCGGCTGGCTGGAGTCTCTCATCGTGTATCTCCTGCCTACTGGGCGGCCATTCAGGGTGCCGAATTGTATAGTCATCCTGTTGGATGACCCTCCATCTCAAGTTGTGACAGTAGCTTCCTTCTATTGATGTTCGAGCATTGAGCTACTAGCTGCTTCTGAGTCAGTGTGGAAGTAGGTCTCCTACTGGTCCACAGTTCCCACATTCGCTTCATATAGCCCTTCTCCTGGGGTCTACTGTTATAGCAGCATTCCATCAGTTCCAGGTTCTCTGCCCTTGTCCATGAATGTCTTGTTCCAGTAGCAGATTTCTCATCAGGTTGTCCCATTTCCCCAATACCTGACACGGACCTTGTTAACCCGGTATGACTATTCATGTCCAAGTGGGTATGACTCTATTCTTGTTACTCTCAGTCATGCTTGAGGTAGTTGGCTTGTATAGTATTAGGAATCTAAACCACGGACTCTTACTGGAGACTCATACCAAAGGCAGTTTGAACCCCCGATCTCTGGTGGGAAAGATAACATTCTTCGGCGCTATCCAGCTAGCTATATATATATAAACAATGATACAGGAAAAAAGATTTTAATACACGGATACAGGAAAAAAGATTTATATATATATATATACTATATACATATATACACACACACACACACATATATATATATATATATATATAGAGAGAGAGAGAGAGAGAGAGAGAGAGAGAGAGAGAGAGAGAGAGAGAGAGAGAGAGAGAGAGAGAGAGAGAGAGTTTTTTTCGGAAACCATCAATGGTGTTGATAAGAGTGCTCAACTAATGAGGAGTGGAATATCAATATATATAATCCAGTGAGTCAAGTAAAGCAGCAATCATCAGCTGAATGATAGTTGATGATTGCTTATGGCATGGAACAGGCTTGTACTGTCTCAGACAATTTACCTGACTCACTGCATTATTTTTGCTCCTTATTTCTTGAGCACTTTCCCTACCGTTGAGTGTTTCATTTAACAAAGTTATAAACACAAAGAAACGTATATATATATATATATATATATATATATATATATATAGTGTATATTGTGTAGCAACACAGGGGGATGGACGATAGTATTGCGCTTTGTTCCGCTTAAAGGATTATGGGGGAAGGAAATTAGGATTTATGTTGTATTTTTACATGTTCAAATGTTCTGTTCATGTTGGGGTGTGTTGTTTGTTTGATGGTCGACTCAGACTAAGTATAAGACCATTTACTGACTGACTGAAACTTTAAACGGGTCACAAGACTTCAGACTTTGTTGAGCTGAACTGATATTTCGATATCCAGCAAGGTTTTTGCAAAATTGCCGTTATGCTTAATTTTCTTAATCTGTTGTATTAACTTTTTTATTGTCTAGCCTGCTTGTTTTGATTTTAGGCTGTCTGATACAGTGCTGCTTTTTTTTTTTACTGTGTTCTGTAAGGTGTCCTTGAGTACTCTGAAAAGCGGCCACAAATAAAATGTATTGTTATTATTATCATTATTATGTGTGTATGTTGTGCTTGTGTTGCCTTTGTGAAGGGATGGAACTGTACACCAGCATGACTGCACACCATTATGATCTAAATAATGATCAAAATCAGAATCAGAATCGTATTTATTGCCAAGTTCAAGAACACATGGAATTTGTTAACACAAGAGGAAAAGATTAACAGTAAAGATAAAAGTGAAAAAGAATAATAAAATAATAATAATAATAATAATAATATGCATAGCAGCTGATGAGTGTGTAACCCACATGATTACATGTACCCTGTGACGTATGTAAGTTCCACGAGTAGCCTCTAGGAGGCACACGAGCTACAGAGTTTAAACCATACAAACAACCGTCAACAATAGAGAAGAGAAATACGGATATTTAGAAATACGGACAACTTTGACTATGGATACTTGAATTATTGATAGTTGAACTACGGATATTGAGCTACAGGACATTTGAACTACGACAAAAAAGATCCCTCCCACGAAGCTTCCTTGGTGAGCCGCTAGCCAAAGCTAAAAAGTAAACAGCTTTCTGTGTTCCATGTAATCATAGCCATTTACGTAGGATATCTTGATTTTATCCAAAGACAGATGATCTCCTGTTGAAGGAAGAAGAAAGACTCTTTTCTCTTGTGTTTTGTACGCTGCTGGAATCCTGGTGAGATAAGAGTTTAAAATCTTGAAATCTAAAGACTGACAATTTTCCATTGGTTGCTAAGCTAAGCTAACCCAGCTAAAACGTATATCTATGATCCTTAGCAGTTCCCATATGATTCAGAGCTTTAAAACCAGTCAGGACACCCGGTCCATAGGGTTTATTTGATGTAGGAATGTTAGACATTTTAATATAATGATATGCTTGTTGTTAAAAAAAACTGTAAGCTCCAGTTGCCACTAGCCACCGAGCCAACTCGGGCTACATGGCATCCATGGAACCCATAGCAGCCAGCTAGACGTGAATTCACGTCGATAGTGCCGCAGCCTGGCTGCGATGACATTGTTTTTAACTGTTCTTACAGCAATAGGCTGTTGTCATTCAGCCGCATATTAGTTATATGTAGGAAATGATTTAATTCTGAGAATTGACTCTAGATTTGGGTATTTTTATTTTGTTTGTAATTGTTTGATAGAGATTGCAATTAATAAGGAATCTGTACAATTTTGTGCAGACTGTTTTTTTAGTACCCCGAACAACCCCCCTTGCTACACCTTTTGGAACCCTTGGATACCCCCTTTGGATTGCCCCCATCATCGCCCTGGATTTGGATTCATCATCATCGCCTCTACATTAACTTGCCCCTGTGATTGTGGTAGGATCTGGACATTGCACCTTGCACAGATTGGAAGACTGAATCATTCCCCCTTTTCTTTTCTTTATTATTTTCTTTGAGTGCACTCATACTTTATTTTGAATTATTTTCTTTAATTTGTTAGTGTAGAATATGGCTGCATAAGTAATATATTAGAAGGGTATAAAATAGAATATAAATAGATATAGACAATAAATAGAAAATTAGGAAGAACTTTTAAAAAGTATAATAGAGTAAAAAAAAAAATATATATATATAACACATCTAATTTAGTATTGCTATTGAAATAACTTTACTTTGAACTGTTGAAATAAATTGGTTTTTTATTGTAAACTATACCCACGAGTGTGTGTGTTGTCTTTGGGGTGAGTACTAGAATCTGGTCTAGAAAAAAACCTACACCAATCTCCACTGAACTTAGACATTAGACTGTAAACTGTCCCTGCGCAAGCATAGGCCCATTCCCCTGTCGTGCAGGTTACAAGTGCATTGAGCATGAAACAAGCTTGTTCTGCCATCTAACAACTTTGAGCTATAAAAAAATATATCTTTGTTCCTCAAGTGTTGAGCTCTTTTTTCTACATCGAAGGTTTCATTGCAACATCCTGTGAATATATATTTATGTATGTGTATACATACTATACACACACACACACACACACACAAGATAAAATAGAATAAAAAGAAAAGTAAGGTGCAATAAGGTGCAATCACCACCGGTTCAGAGTTGAAACACGAGAACATGTGGCAGCCCCTGATGCCTGGCACTGGGTGGCAGGAGTTGTATGTACAAGAGTTTTACACAGTAAGAATTATTTACAGGGAAGTGCAGGTTTTATGCAAGGTGTCCATATACAGAGAGCACAGCAGGGAAGATAGAAGGGGTTGGGGGGGGGGCAGCATTGTCAGGATCTGTGGGTGCGTCCTGTCAAGATAGGAAGTCGGTGATCCACCTGCAGGTAGAGTCAGGCATGTGCAGCTGGGAGAGCTTGTCCTGCAGTAGATCCGGGATGATTGCGTGTAAGGCGGAGCTGAAATCCACAAACAGGATCCTGGCATAGGTTCCTGCAGAGTCCAGCTGCTGGAGGATGAAGTGGAGTGCCATGTCTAGTGCATCGTCCACAGACCTGTTGGCTCCGTATGCAAACTGCAGGGAGTCCAGGAGTAGGTCAGTAATAGTTTTAAGGTGGGATGAAACAAGGCGCTCAAAAGACTCCGTTACCAGAGGTCAGGTTGACAGCTCTGTTGAGTCCTGTGGTATTTGGTGGTTTGAGGACAGGGATGATGGTGGAGGTCTTGACGCACGCTGGTCCATGGCATGTCTCCAGAGAGGTGTTAAAAATGTCTGTGAACACTAGAGACAGCTGACTGGCACAGTGCTTCAGGGTGGAGAGAGATGGAGTCTGGTCTAGCTGCTTCGCGGGGGTTCTGTCTCTTGAACAGCCTGTTAACGTCCTTCTCCAGTATGGACAGTCATCCTTGTGGTAGGGGAGGAGGGGGCTTCTGAGGTGGGGAGTTGTGGAGAGGTCTGGGTCCCTGCTGAGGTGGGGGAGGGGACACTGGTGGTCTGGAGCTGGTGGATGGAGTCACGCAGGATGGTGTCAGGACTGTCCCATTGTTTTTCACATCAACATTAGAACTCATCCACATCGTTGGCCAGGCACCAGTCATTACTGGAGTGGGAGGCTTTTGGTTTGTAGTTGGTGATCTGTCCCTACCAGGCAGAGGCCACGTTGTTTTCTGAGAATTGACATCTGTGAAGCCATCTTAATGTAGATGATGATGTGTCTCAAACCGCAAGTTCAAATGTAATTCTGTGTGCAAGGTCCTGCACATCACTGCTAGATTAAGGGAGCTGGTTTATCACTCAAGTTCCAGGATCACTGTATTTGACTCATTTGATTCTCCATGCAGCCTATAAACTATCTAAGTATAGCCTATTATAGACTTCTTCAATTTCAGCTGTCTATCACATTAAGTTATTCTCACACCATGTTGCAAGCTGTATGCCTAACGCCAAGTGTTTTGCAGACCACATTATTTATTTCATTGACCTATATATGTGCTGGTTCAGGAATTATGTTGCACAGTACCAGAAAGCTCCTCTAACGGTAGGTCCTATGAATAGCCTGAACCATGTCAAAACTGTATCAAATGTTTCCAGGAAAAATTCAAAAAAATAAATGTCAGTTTCACACCATTCATTTTCTTTTTTTCAGTTCCCTTGTTTGGTATAAATATTTGCAATGGTCTAAGTACACCCACTTCCACCCCCAGAGACCGTGCTACCACAGACACAATTTACAACCTCTGTAAATCTATACTAGTGTGAATTTAATTTAACTAGTGCCTTGTAAAAGTTGTACTTGCATAAGTGTCACTTTTTTTAAACATCAAGCTGCCATTACTGCTGTTTTCTGGTACTGTTTGTATTTATTGTTTTATTTTTGAACTACATCGGGAGAAGCCATGCGAGATTTCATTGTATAATGACAATAAAAGATAATTCATTCATTCATTCATAAATGTAATATTGTGGCGGACACTAGAGGCTATGCCTCTCACCCAGCAGGACTGTGAGCTGGGGGCGTGGTTTACGTTCCCGGGCTCGCCGGTGCAGGGTTGTTCCTGCTGCAGTTGGTTGTTGGAGTTGAGGAATAAACATCAAACTCGCCTTGGTCTCCTGTGTTTTTCCTCATTCCTGCCACATTGGTGACCCCGAATTGAACATGTTTGGAGCAGAAGAGGAGTGTGAATCCACTTCGGCCACGCCGCCCCAACTCTCACAGCCGGCCGTTCTCGCCGCGGCTGTGAAACTCCCAGAGTTCTGGCAGAGCGACCCGGCCTCGTGGTCCCAGCATGTCGAGGCGCTGTTCCACCTGCGTGGAATCTCCGCGGACGACTCCAGATACTATTTGGTCGTCGCTGCGCTGGACCAGCAGTCCACACGCCGGGCCATGCAGCTGTTGCGCGCCCCTCCGCAACACGATAAATACGTCGCCCTCAAACATCTTCTGCTCCGGGGGTACAGCCTATCTGCCGCAGAGAGGGCAGATAGGATCCTTTCCCTATCCGGTTTGGGCGACGGGACGGCTGTGGATCTCATGGACAATATGCTGTCGCTGCTAGGCTCGGACGAAGGTGGATTCCTTTTCCCGCACGTTTTCCTGCGCCAGCTCCCGTCTCCAGTGCGCGCGGCTTTGGCTAACTCCCCGTGTCTGGCCGCTGGTGACTGCCGAGGTTTGGCTGAGGAGGCCGATCGGGTCCTGCTGGCTACCAGACGGTTCTCTGTGCAGTGTGGCATCGGAGCCTCTGCAGCCGACGTCGGAGGACGCGGACCCGGCAGTGGTGGCTGAAGTGACTGCCCGGAGACGGCGCGGGAGAGGCCTCTTGTTTCTTCCACCAGCGGTTCGGCGGCAAAGCGAGGCGCTGCGTCCCTCCGTGCACGTTTGAGGCGGCGGGAAACTCCCGGGCCAGCGCTCAGTAGCAGCTGTGGGCGCTGGCGGACGTAGTTAGCTGCTCTTCATTAAGGACACGATGTCAGGAAGACGGTTTCTGGTGGACTCCGGCTCGCAAAAGAGCCTACTCCCTCCTGCTAAGACAGACAGGTCAGCCGAAGGCGGCGGCCCACAGTTAAGTGCAGCTAACGGTTCGTCCATTGCGACGTTTGGCACAAGGTTGGTGACTGTTTGCGTCCACGGGCGCCATTTTGAGTGGGACTTTGTAGTGGCCGCCATTACTGTGCCTATTATCGGTGCGGATTTTCTGTGTGCTAATGGTCTGCTGGTTGATGTTGCAAACCGCCGTTTAATTGATGCTGTGTCTTTCGCCACTTTTCCGTGCGAGACAGGGGAAGCCGGGCCGTTAACACACGCTAACTTTTTAGCATTAGGGGATGTTTTTCAGCGTTTGCTGGCGGATTTTCCATCGGTGACTACACCTGCCTTTTCCACCGCGGTTACTAAACACGGGGTAGAACATTTCCTTCCCACGGTGGGACGGCCAGTTTTTGCGCGCGCGCGCGGCGCCTCGACGCGGTAAAATTGGCTATAGCTAAGGAGGAGTTCGCCATCATGGAGCGTCTGGGTATAGTGAGGCGTTCCAACAGCCCGTGGGCCTCGCCGCTTCACATGGTGCCCAAGGTGGATGGGTCGTGGCGGCCTTGCATCGCCGCCTGAACAACGTCACCGCCAATGACCGCTATCCCATCCCACATATACAGGACTTTTCCATACGCCTGGCAGGTACCACTATTTTCTCTAAGGTGGACCTGGTGAGCGGCTATCATCAGGTTCCCGTGCGCGCAGAGGACGTGCCCAAGACCGCAGTGATCACCCCGTTTGGGCTTTTTGAGTTCATGCGCGTGCTTTTTGGCTTGAAGGGGGCAGCGCAAACCTTTCAGAGGCTGATGGACTCGGTGTTACGTGACCTTGCTTTCATGTTCGTTTATCTCGACGACATATTAGTGGCCAGTCCGTCAGCTGAAGAGCACCTGGCGCACCTGAAACAGGTTTTCCGTCGTCTGGACGAACACGGCCTGATAGTCAACCCGGCCAAGTGTCAGTTTGGATTGCCGGTGATTGACTTCTTGGGTCACCGCATTTCGCCGCAAGGCGCGGTCCCGTTGTCTTCTAAGGTGCAAGCGGTGGCGGAATTTCCCCGCCCAGTCTCTGTTAAGGCATTGCAGGAATTCTTGGGCATGGTGAATTTCTATAACCGTTTCCTCCCTCGCGCTGCCCACCTCCTTCAGCCACTTTACGAAGCCCTGCGGCTTAAGAAGGCTAACGACCCTGTCGACTGGACTCCCGAACAGGTCCAGACCTTTGACGGAGCTAAGTGCGCCCTGGCTAACGCTGCCCTCCTCGCCCATCCCACACCCACGGCGTCCATAGCTTGAACAACCGATGCGTCTGACATAGCCGTGGGGGCTGTGGTTGAACAGCGTGTGGCGAATGCGTGGCAGCCACTCGCATGTGGCCGGGAAGTCCAACCCTGTTGCTGATTGTCTGTCGCGTGTGCTTGTGTGTCCTGTGCACCTCGGTGTGGATTTCTCCGCTATGGCTGCCGACCAGCCCAGTGACCCGGACGTCCTTGCCCTTAGGTCAACGCGTACCGGTCTCAAGCTAGAGGACGCTGTGATGCAGGAAGGCAGTCCTGCCCTCCTCTGCAATGTCTCCACCGGCCGTCCCCGCCCCGTTGTTCCAGTGGCCTGGCGCCGTCGAGTTTTCGATTCGATTCACTCCCTCTCGCACCCTGGAGTTCGGGCGTCGGTGAAGTTGGTCGGTTCCAAGTTCATCTTGCCTGGCCTCCGCAAGGACGTCAAGGGGTGGGCAGCTGCATGTGTAGCGTGCCAGCGCGCTAAGGTCCACCAGCACACTAAATCGCCCCTCGAACCGTTTCCGATCCCAGCCAGACGTTTCGACCACGTGCATGTGGACCTGGTGGGCCCTCTACCTTCTTCACAGGGTTTTACGCACCTGCTCACAATGGTAGATCGGACCACCAGGTGGCCAGAGGCTGTCCCTCTATCCTCCACAACATCCTCGGATGTTGCACGCGCTTTTCTTTCCTCCTGGGTCCCCCATTTCGGCACTCCGTCAGATATCACCTCAGACAGGGGCCCCCAGTTCGTGTCAGAGCTCTGGTCGGCACTTGCGCGATCCTTGGGTGTGCAGGTACACCGCACTACCGCGTATCACCCTCAGGCTAACGGGTTGTGTGAACGTTTTCACCGGTTGCTCAAGGCAGCGCTGCGCTCTCGGATGGTAACTGGGTAGATCGTTTACCTTGGGTTATGCTCGGGTTGCGTTCGGCTCCTAAGGAGGACCTCGACGCGTCACCCACTGAGCTGGTGCTCGGTCAGCCGCTCCGCGTCCCTGGGGAATTTTTGCCTGGGAGTTCCGCTCCTCGACCCCGTCCGGCCGTTTATCCTTTTTTGTCCGACAGCACTCGGGTTCCAGGCCCCGTTCACCACTGTTTTCCGCGGTCATTCGTGCCTGCGGAGCTCATGTCGGCTCGTTTTGTTTTTGTACGGCATGATGCTCACCGCTCGCCCCTCCAACCCCCATACGATGGCCCATTTCGGGTTCTTGAAACGGGTCCCAAGGGTTTTGTGCTAGATATGGGTGGGCGTAGGGAGTGTGTCACGTTTGATAGGCTTAAACCGGCGCACAGGGTGGCAGGCGAAGTTGTGTTTCCGGCCCAGGTTCCCCGTTGGGGTCGTCCTCCTTCCAGGACCCCGGCAGTGTCTTCACGGGTTCAGCGTTCTACTTCTCAGCCGGCTTTGGACTGTGTTTCACCTACTGTTTCGGCTGAGGGACGGCGCAGCCGTTATGGCAGGCTTCTTAAGCCTCCAGTGAGACACTAATTTTCTTTCCAGGAGTCCCTTCTGGGTGTTCGGGGGGCGGGGGCTGTGTGGCGGACACTAGAGGCTATGCCTCTCACCCAGCAGGACTGTGAGCTGGGGGCGTGGTTTACGTTCCCGGGCTCGCTGGTGCAGGGTTGTTCCTGCTGCAGTTGGTTTTTGGAGTTGAGGAATAAACATCCAACTCGCCTTGGTCTCCTGTGTTTTTCCTCATTCCTGCCACAATATGTATATTGTTTTAAAGCAGTGATAGTTTTTGGAGAAGATAATCATATTGGTACGTTCCTACCTGTGAGTAGGCCTGGCTGTACTGGCTGTAATCAGTGGAGGTATCCGTGCTGTACTGGGCTGTGGCTGTAGTCGCGGCACCGTGGAAGAGACAGCCAGAGCCCTGGGAGGCCACAGCCGCCACTGAGCTTCCGTACACCCCGGAAACTGGTTGTCCTCCTTGAGTTTTATTCCCCTCTGACCCTGAGGAATAAAGAAAACGATGGGTTAGACAATAATGGACAAAAATACTCAGATAATGTTAAATACCATACGTGTCCTTTAAAAAAATGAAGGGAAAAAAAAACAAGGCAGTAATGCATACAACAACCAATCTCTGGGGAAAAGAATATTTCTCAGCCTTCAAATTGTTATCTTCATTGTCTTTGTGTGTTGCTTTTATTTTATTACTACTATTTTTGGCTGCTCCCGTTAGGGGGCGCCACAGCAGATCAACGGTTTCCATCTCTTCCTGTCCTCTGCATCTTCCTCTGTCACACCAGCCACCTGCATGTCCTCCCTCACCACATCCATAAACCTAGTCTTTGGCCTTCCTCTTTTCCTCTTCCCTAGCTGCTCCATATTCAGCATCCTTCTCCCAGTATACCCAGCATCTCTCCTCCACACATGTCCAAGCCATCTCAATCTTGTCTCCAAACCGTCCAACCTGAGCTGTCCCTCTAATATACTCGTTCTTAATCCTGTACTTCATCACTCCCAATGAAAATCTTGGCATCTTCAACTCTGCCACCTCCAGCTCCACCTCCTGTCTTTTCGTCAGTGCCACCATCTTCAAACCATATAACATAGCTGGTCTCAGTTGCTTTTATTTCATTAACACTTGCTAAACTTGCTAAAGTTAATATTTATCAAATTGTTGACCAGCCACAGTATCATGTATGTGTGTGCGCGTACCTTGCAGAACCATTCCCGGCATTACACTTGCAAAGTTCAAGTAGGGGTTAGAAGGGAGCCTGACTTCTTTTGGGGGCTCACCCAACAGAGAGCTCTGCACGCAGCCACTACTTACCTGGAGAAAGACAGATATAATAGAGATTGGTGCAGAGAGAGATAAAGCAATGAAGTTATATTGTTCACAATACTCATCACAATATGGCACATCAAAGCAAATTCACTCTGAATTTCAGGCCTCCGTCAAAAAAACCCCAAACCTTTCCTACCTACTACTACTACTACTTTTGGCTGTTCCCGTTAGGGGTCGCCACAGCGGATCATCTGTTTCCATCTCTTCCTGTCCTCTGCATCTTCTTCTGTCACACCAGCCACCTGCATGTCCTCCCTCACTACATCCATAAACCTCTTTGGCCTTCCTCTTTTCGTCTGCCCTGGCAGCTGCATATTCAGCATCCTTCTCCCAATATACCCAGCATCTCTCCTCCACACATGTCCAAGCCATCTCAATCTTGTCTCTCTTGCTTGGTCTCCAAATCGTCCAACCTGAGCTGTTCCTCTAATACACTCATTCCTAATCCTGTCCTTCTTCGTAGCTGGTCTCACAACCATTTTGTAAACCTTCCCTTTAACTCTTGCTGGTACCCTTCTGTCGCAAATCACTCCTGACACTCTTCTCCACCCACTCCACCCTGCCTGCACTCTCTTCTTCACCTCTCTCCTGCACTCCCTGTTCCTTTGGACAGCTGACCCCAAGTATTTAAACTCATACGCCTCCGTCACCTCTACTCCTTGCATCCTCACCATTCCACTGTCCTCCCTCTCATTCACGCATATGTATTCCGTCTTGCTCCGGCTGACTTTCATTCCTCTTCTCACCAGTGCATACCTCCACCTCTCCAGGCTCTCCTCCACCTGCAACCTACTCTCACTACAGATCACACTGTCATCCGCAAACATCATAGTCCTTTCCTTTCCTATCTCAGTTCTAAACCTTGTCTGCCACATAGACTGGCAACAGCACAGGACAATTAGAGGGGACGCAGTTTACATATCCTGGTTGCATCAGATAAGATCAGCAGTACTACAAAATTTAGACTTTGTAAGGACGCACAACAGCCTCAACATTGGATTTTTACAAGGATGGGCTTCCGAGGAACTGAACAGGCAGGGAAAACCC
Source organism: Lampris incognitus (assembly GCF_029633865.1). Lineage (NCBI taxonomy): Eukaryota > Metazoa > Chordata > Actinopteri > Lampriformes > Lampridae > Lampris > Lampris incognitus. The sequence continues at coordinate 67,563,266 of NC_079213.1, read as the reverse complement.
GGGTGGCTTGTGCAGCCTGTTAATTAAAGTTTCCCTCCATTATTCTGACCCAGTGTCTCTGTTAAGAGACTCTAGAGAAGACAGAAAAGGGATTAAAATAATTTCCCTTTGGCATGTAGCACCATTATTATATCTAGCCATTGTCCTATTATGAATTATAATGGTAGTCTAGATAGAACAGAATACACTTGGTCGTTGTACGTACAATGAAATTCATTCTCTGCATTTAACCCATCCTAGCTACATAGCTAGGAGCAGCGGGCAGCCGCCATGCAGCACCTGGGGAACACCTCCAGTTATTTCTTCCTATTGCCTTGGCCAGGGGCACAGACATGAACATTAACCCTAACATACACGTCTTTGATGACGGGAGGAAATTGGAGTGCTCGGAGGAAACCCACGCAGACACGGGAGAACATGCAAACTCCACACAATATTCAACCCAGTGTTGAATATTTCAGAAACAATCCGGTCGTAGACGTCGTCTCTCAACTCCAACTCCATTCTTGCGTCCCGAGTTGCTCATCAGACTGTATAAAATGGCGGGCGCACAGAAGAGGAAGTCTTCATAGGAAACGGAAGCAAGCAGCCAGCAGCTACACTGGAAACCCTAAAATATTGGCCGTTGTCCCCAGAGCTAGATCGTCTTCAGATGATTTAGCTCTGGGTTCCGAGATTGTCAAACATCAACCGCTGAAAACCGGAGAGACTGGGTAAAAGGCAAGCAGAGAGAGAAATGAAGATAACACTAGAGCCACCAGAGAAGTCATTTCAGATAGAATACGGAAGGACAGATATTGCGCAATACATGTAAAATGCTAAACCGGTGGGAGGATGTGATAATCCTGTACTATATTGAGAATTTGAGTGTGTAAGCAGTGTGTGTGTGTGTGTGTGTGTGTGTGTGTGTGTGTGTGTGTGTGTGTGTGTGTGTGTGTTTCTGTGCACTGCAGGCTCACCAAGCTAGCTGGAGAGCTACTATCAGAGCTGTTGTGTTGCCCTGTCAATGTCTGAATGCATCCTGGAGGTTTGGGAGGAGGGGGGCCAAGGCCTGAGTTACTTATTCCAAGGGAGTAGCTCTGCCCCTGGGGCTGGGAGCTCATGGTGGTCCCAGGAGGTGCAGGCTGCCTGTTAGTGGAGGAGGAGGCGGCAGTAGGAGGTGCAGAAATAGGGTGAGCACCATTTTGCTCTCCTCCTCCCGGTGCCCGTCCCTGGAGGTATGGCACCATACCTGCTGCAGACACCATCACTGTGGCACCATGGGTAGATGTTAGCACAGCCTCCTGACCCAACTCTGAAACGGGGAGGAGGGGATGAGAGGCGAGCAGAGAAAGTTGGGGAACAGGTGAAGAGGGGAGGAATTGAGGTGATCAGAGTAACATGGAGAAAGGGGAGAAAGAGACAAGAACAGGAAGAGGAAAGGAAAGGAGTAAAATGGCTTTGATTGGTGACTATTTTTTATGTTTGTCTCCTATGGACAGAGACAAATTACTCAGACAGCTTGTAAGTAAAGGTCCAGCAGAGCTTTCCCTGTTGACCGAGTTACAATATTTCAAAATGGGCATTTGCTCATACATTATAGCTTATTGTGGTTATTGCAAAAGCTCAGCACTTCGCTCCACACAACCGGATCTCATTCACTCCAGGGTTTAATAAGTGCATTCAGCGGCACGTGCACAAACACACAAATGTGCATGCACATAAATCTGGCCATGAACAAACGCACACATACAGCGAGAAAACACAGGCCGAAAGCGTGTGCAAAGAGAAGAACGAACATAAAGGGATCAGCAAACACAAACACATTAACAAACACTCAGACTCACATACACCAACACAATCACATGTATTGTTTATGAATCCAACACTGGCATGACAAATGACTTCCAGAGCACACTAAAAGATAAAAATCCCTGGTATACACATGGAACAGATGAAATCCTCAGAACATAGACACAAAAAACTGCAAAGACAACACACAAAAACACACAAACAATGACACATAACCCCAACCCCTAACACACACGTCACACACACACACACACACACACACACAAATGGAAACAAGACACGGCACAAACGCACAGCCGCACTCACAGCCCAAGAGGCTGTGATTCATCATTTCCATTTAAAACCACACAGCTTTTCCCTCAAATTGGATTTGAATTGTAAATGTGCTGCAGTTCCCGAGAGAACAGGTTGTGTAGTAACGCACAGCAGTGAGACATTCGTGATGCTGGTGGAAGGGCATGCCTGATACATTAAGGGAATTAACAGTAACACCAATATCCTCTTAGTATTCAAAATACTTAAAAGTATTTGTCAGCTGACATGTCTGAGCAACCTTAACAATTATCAGAGCTCATGCCAGGAATGACAATTAAGATAACAGGGATGTACCCATATCATTCAGTATACTTTTAACGCTCCACGGTATAAATTAGATTATTCACATGTAAAGGACCTGTGTGCCTGAGAATGCACATTAAGGAAAATTACAGCCAATCTCAAATATGAACCCCAATGAAATACTGGCTGTCAGCAACCTTCAGCAAAAGAGGATAAATCAAAGGCGTTAAAAACATTTTTCCGCTGGAGGCAAGAGTGTAACTCATGTTTCTCGATGCATTAAACAAAAACAGCACTGATAACACTGGGCCGACCATCAGTGGAGATGCTATAACCCTTGGTGAAGCACTCTTGATCTCTTTCAGGCATTTTATACGATCACTATTTTGCCCATATGGAGTCAATGGTGCTGCAGACCTGTGTGAGCCAGCAGAGAGGGGTGGTGGTGATGGTGGTGGTGGGGGTACAGCAGCATCATTGGGGCCAAAAAGAATCATATCAGTAGTGCACAATGTTCATTATAAAATGTTATCTATAATATAATATTTGATCCTTAAACTGGGATCTTTGGGGCACCCGGATGGTGTGGCAGTCTATTACATTGCCTACCAACACGGGGATTGCCAGTTCGAATCCCTGTGTTAGCTCCGGCTTGGTCGGGTGTTCCCAACAGACACAATTGGCCGTGTCTGCAGTGGGAAGCCGGATGTGGGTACGTGTTCTGGTCGCTGCACTAAGCGCCTCCTAGTGGTCGGTCGGGGCGCCTGTTCGAGGTGGAGGGGGAACTGGGGGGAATAGCATGTTTCTCCCACGCGCTACGTTGAGAAACTCCTCACTGTCAGGTGAAAAGAAGCAGCTGGCAACTCCACATGTATTGAAGGAGGCACGTGGTAGTCTGCAGCCCTCCCCGGATCGGCAAAGGGGTTAATTGGCCGGATAAAATTGGGGAGAGAAAAAAAGGGGGAAAAATCCCCCCCCAAAAAAGGGGCTCTTTTACAGCAGCATTTTTTAATCATTCACGTTTATGTCTAAATGTCTAAAGACATGTTAAAGAAACGTCAGTGTGTTTTCAGAATGTCTTCGGTCAGCGTAGAAAGACACTGTGGTAGAAGTACAAGTAATAACCCTGAGGCGCTGGAACAAGCATCTCTAAAAACAACAACAAAGCAAAAAAACTCCGGTGGTACATGGCCCTACTTACCAGTAGGAGAGTCTCCCAGGAGGCCCTTCCCTAACGGCGCTGGGCCTGTAGGTCTCAGGGTCAAGGTTTTCTGGAGCAGCAACCTGGATGGATCCCCTAGCAGACTGGAAACCTGAACACGAGGGAAAGAGTGATACGCAGAGAAGAGGAGAAGAGAGTGGGGTGGGGGCGAGGGAAGGCCGGGCAGACAGATAGAAAAAGAAAGCCAGAGAGAGAAAGACAGGGACAATGGGAGAGAGAGGTGGAGTACCGATATTGGTGTCAGAGAAGGAGAAAGGAGGGGATGGGGAGAGATGGAGGCAAAATGAGGGAGCGGAAGAGAGAAAGAGGTGGGAAGTTGGTCAGTGAATTAGATAATGGGTAGGGATTGAGGATGAGGAAAAGAGAGAAAAGCTTGAATATGTAAGTCACAATGATAAAGACACAATGAGAGGGAGAAGAGAGAAGAGACATGTAAGAAAGAGGGGGCCAGAGAGAATAAAGGAGAGGAACATATTGTGCCCTGCACACAGATGAACAGGGACACAAAGGCACACAAATCCATCAAATACACACACACAAACACACACACAAAGTATTCCAGAAAGCACCAGTGGTGCCTGTTGCAGATGGAGCTAAACTCTTAATTCGACTTTAACTAGAATGTCAGTACTCAGCTTCTGATGCATACATTAATCAACACTGGAGACAATGCCAAATCAGGAGAGAACGCTCAATACCTCAAGGTTTTACTTTCCATAAAAAATCAATTACATGATGTATGAAAAAGCTTTGAGGTCACTTTGTTTCATAATGTTTGTCTTAATGAAGCTAAAAATGTATACTCCCAAATGCTCCCACACTCATGCACAAACACACATGCACAATACTCTACATCTCATCTACAGTCAACCCTTAACTACAACCTTTGCAAAAATGCATGCACACACACATGCATGTGCATTACCGTGCGCACACATGAACGAACAAAATGTGTCTTACACTGCTGATACGCTTGTCTTTGATGTGTAGGAGTTGTTGCTGGGCCAGCTGCATGTGTAGGAGGTTCTGCAGCACGAGTCCATTTCCCAGCATGGCACTCTGAAAGGTAGGGAAATATACAGGTTATTATCACACACACAGACATGCATGCACACAATGTGAGTGTGTGTGTGTGTGTGTGTGTGTGTGTATATACCCTGAGAGCAGGATAAGCAGTTTGGATAATGGATGGATGGATACACACACACACACACACACACACACACACACAACACCAGCATCATTCATAGTGATTTTCTAGTCACCTGTTGGGCTTTGCCCAGTGAGAGCAGGGCTGCAGTGGAGGGTGGTCTGAGGAATGGCACACTGTGGTGACGACCATATTTCCCTAAAAACACAGACACAGGAAACGGATAAATAGCTCGGTTATTTATTTATTTACCATTTCAACAATGTCAATAGCACCATGCCAGAGATGGTGGAATTTGCTTATTAACATCCACCAGTAAATCATAAACATTTATTGATCACACATTGTAAAGACCATTTCTTGCATCGGGCACACTACAGAACTGCTGCAGAGAAGACCTTCACAGCACAAAGACAGGAAGCAATCGCAAACCCCCGCAAAGCTTGCGGGATTTGAAGTAAACAAATATCTTGCATTCTACCTTTCACTTTATCTAAGCTCAGAGGACTCGGAGTTGAAAAGTGTGTCGAAAAAGCAAACATTCAGTGCAAACAGAACAAGCAGACACCAGGAGAACATGGAAAAACAGCACGGCGACAGCTTGGCTTCGTTCCACACCTTGTTCTCATCACATGTCAGAGCTAGCATCAGTTTCCTAAAAAGAGGAGATGCCTTGAGCATCACAGATCCCCTCAATATTCACAAGCCGCAGTGGCGAACAGGGAAATTGTCACGTCTTGTAGATTTTGAACTTTTGTAATACATCTCTGTGGTAAAGTTCAAAATGTTATACATGTATAAAAAGGAGCGGCTCGGTAATGAGCGGGTCAGCAGGGCTGTCACCTGCTGAAAAGGCAGCGACGGTGGGTGGACTGGGGGTGGGGGTGCTCGTTTCCTTCCATCTCTGATTCCACTCTTGGTTCCAATTGCTCTTTTTGTGTGTGACTCTCTCAGGACCACAAGGCCTCCTCATTATAAATGTATGCGTCAATGCTAATGGTTGCTTCCTCTAGAATAGGTAGAGGAAAGTTTAACATTTAATCAAAGTCCTAATTTTAGACTTTAATTGTGCGTGCTCTTCGTTAAGAGAGCTCCCCCACTTCCCATCTTTTCTCCTTCCTGTTCTCATTTGTTCCATTAATGTCACATGATTTCATTTTAATACCTGATTAGGCATTCATCAAATAATGAAGCCGTTGACGGGGTGATTATATTAGAGAGTCTAACAGAAAGAAAGAGTCTCTCGGTGGATCTTTGAATATCATCCAAAGCCCTCAGGACCATCTCTTTTTTTTCCAACCCTTTGTGAGTTGAAATGTTGGGGGCTTATTAAAAAAAATATATATATATATATATATATATATATATATATATATATATATATATATAAAAATCCAAACTCAACTTCTTCTCTAAGCACTACTGTGACAATGATTTGTGGCATTGTCCAGCTAATCTGGAATGCCCTGTCGGGTACCTACCCCTGTCGGGTACCTACCCCTTGTGAACTGCCACAAACTGCACCTGCACAACTGGCAATGATGTGGTAACTATTCTGCGCTGTTGAATCAACATAATATCCAAAAAGGTTAAAATAGTAATAAAATATTAGTATCGGTAAAAAGAAAAAGTAAAAAAAAAAAAAGACTGGGGAAGTCAGCTGCTTGGTCCCAGACATTTTCTGGGCCTGGTCCTATGCTGCAGTTGGAGGGATTTTCTGGTCCTACGCTGCAGGTGGAGGGACGCTGCTGTCAACTTGTTCTGTGATGGTGTTGCTTTGCATGGAGACAAAAATGTTCACAGGAGAAACCAGGTTCTGTTCGTGCAATTAAGAGGTTATAGACTTGTTTTTTTTTTTCGAAGGAGGTTCTCAAAAATGTACATTGTGGGGCATCCGGGTGGCGTGGTGGTCTATTCTGTTGCCTACAAACACGGGGATCGCCGGTTCAAATCCCCGTGTTACCCATGGCTTGGTCGGGCGACCCTCCAGATACAATTGGCCGTGTCTGTGGGTGGGAAGCCAGATATGGGTATGTGTCCTGGTCGCTGCACTAGCGCCTCCTCTGGTTGGTCGGGGCGCCTGTTCAGGGGGGAGGGGGAACTGGGGGGAATAGCGTGATCCTCCCACACGCTACGTCCCCCAGGTGAAACTCCTCACTATCACGTGAAAAGAAGCGGCTGGCAACTCCACATGTACCGGAGGAGGCATGTGGTAGTCTGCAGCCCTCCCCGGATCGGCAGAGGGGGTGGAGCAGCGACTGGGATGGCTCGGAAGAGTCGGGTAATTGTAGGGGGGAATCTTTCGGAATCTCATGATTTGATTCGATTTCGATTCTTGGGGTCATGATTCGATTCAAAATCGATTTTCGATTCAAAAGGGTTCCCGGTTCAAAAATCGATTCTAGATTTGGTACATAGGGGTGCTAATTTCAGGATCTACTCCAGTCTGCTGTGCGCCAAGAAAGGCGGTGTGGCAAATTATGGCATGGAAGCAGACTTAAGTTGTGTATAAGATTATGTCGTTTTTATATTTGAAAAAGTTATATCGATTGACTGCAATAATGTGAACACACAAAGGCAAACCTGACCTTTCTCAGTAAAAAACCGACGCGATGGTGTGTCGTACTTTGGCTCAGTTGTCTGGATCATAAATGTAAAGCCTCCATTGTCGACTGCACTGTAGGGGCGCAGGTCTTTTGAAATGAAACAGGCGATGGATCTAGTTATTCTTTCTGCCTGTTCAGACTTGGCTGGGAGTTTGGTAAAGTGGTGCAGGGTGTGTTGGTTGGTTGTTAACGTTGCGGGAGGTTGTTGTTCCACTTCTTTCACCTCTGAGTGACGCCGTATGATGTGAGACCTAACATTTGTAGTGTTCCCGAAATACACTGCTCAAAAAAATAAAGGGAACACCTAAAAACACAATATAGACCTCGATGAATGAAATATTTCAGCTGAAAATCTTTATTTATTAGACAGAGGAATGTGTTTAGAGCAAAATAACCTAAGAATGATCAATGGAAATCAAAATCATTAGCCCATTAAGGTCTGGATTCAGAATCATACTCAAAATCAAAGTGGAAAATGAGAACATAGGCTGATCCAACTTCTGTGGAAATTCTTCAAGACGATTCAAAATGAGGCTCAGTAGTGTGTGTGGCCTCCACGTGCCTGTATGCACTCCCTACAACGTCTGGGCATGCTCCCGATGAGACGACGGATGGTCTCCTGAGGGATCTCCTCCCAGAACTGGATCAGGGCATCGGTCAACTCCTGGACAGTCTGTGGTGCGACATCGCGTTGGCGGATGGTACGAGACATGATGTCCCAGAGGTGCTCGATTGGATTCAGGTCTGGGGAATGTGCAGGCCAGTCCATAGCATCAATGCCCTCGACATACAGGAACTGCTGACACACTCTGGCCACATGAGGACGAGCATTGTCATGCATGAGCAGGAACCCAGGGCCCACTGCACCAGCATATGGTCTGACAATGGGTCTGAGGATCTCATCCCGGTACCTAATGGCAGTCATGGTACCTCTGGCTAGCACGTAGAGGTCTGTGCGGCCCTCCAAGGATATGCCTTCCCAGACCATCACTGACCCACCACCAAACCGGTCATGCTGGAGGATGTTGCAGGCAGCAGAACGTTCTCCACAGCGTCTCCAGACTCTCTCACGTCTGTCACATGTGTTCAGTGTGAACCTGCTCTCATCTGTGAAGAGCACAGGGCGCCAATGGCGAATCTGCCAACCAAGATGTTCTCTGGCAAAGGTCAGTCGGGCTGCACGGTGTTGGGCTGTGAGCACAGGCCCCAATTGTGGACGTCGGGCCCTCATACCATCCTCATGCATTCTGTTTCTCACTGTTTGAGCAGAAACCTGCACATTAGTGGCCTGTTGAAGGTCGTTTTGTAGGGCTCCGGCAGTGTTCCTCCTGTTCTTCCTTGCACAAAGGACCAGATAGCGGTCCTGCTGCGGGGTTGTTGTCCTCCTGCGGCCCCCTCCACGTCTCCTGGTGTACTGGCCTGTCTCCTGGTACCTCCTCCATGCTCTGGACACTGTGCTGGGAGACACATCAAATCTTCTTGCCACAGCACGCATTGATGTGCCATCCTGGATGAGCTGCACTACCTGAGCAACTTCTGTAGGTTGCAGATACCGCCTCATGCCACCTCTAGTGGTGAGGGCACTAGCAAAATGAAAAACTATCAAAGATCGGCCAGAAAAGATGAGGACAGGCAAATGGTCTGTGGCCACCACCTGCAAATCCATTCCTTTTATAGGGGTTGTCTTGCAAATTGTCTAATTTCCACCTGGTGGAAATTAGACAATTTACCAACAGGTGAAATTGAGTCACAAATCAGTGTTGCTTCCTAACTGGACAGGTTGATATCTCAAAAGTGTGATTGACTTGGAGCCAGTGTTGTAGTCGAGTCACTAAACCTCGAGTCCGAGTCGAGTCTCGAGTCCCCAGTGTTCGAGTCCAAGTCCAAGTCCGAGTCAGCAAAGAAAAGTCGAGTCGAGTCCGAGTCGAGTCCCCATTACCTGAGTCCGAGTCAAGTCCCTATTACCCTAGTCCGAGTCCGAGTCATCAAGGTTGAGTCTGAGTCGAGTTCAAAGATGGCTCCAGTGATCCACTCGGGCACAGTCAAAGATCTGACATACAAATAAAAAAGGTCTACATTAAACAAAAATGACACAGCTGTCACCATTTCAAAGGGAGTTTATTTACTTTGTGACACGATAGCCAAACAAATGCACACCCACACACTCGCACACATGCACGCGCAAGCATGCGCGCACACACACATTTTTAGAACAGTCTGAATTTCTTTGACATTCTGAACACTGGATGTGCTTCAAAACACATTTGATAGCTGTGAATAGCATGCTATTAGCAAATGGTGGAAACAGTGTGCAGAAGTAAGTTCCACAGCATACAATACATTCATAAAAACTAGTCAAAAGACATTGTCTCTCAGGAATAGTTAGGAACAAAAGGCTGGTGGCACTAGTTTTAAGCATACACGTTGCATTTCAAAAACATAAGATCTGACAGCATGGAACTACTCAACCTTGCACGGTGAGGCCTCATCAAAATGCCTCCATGACTAAATACCCTTTCAATGGGTGCACTGGAGGTAGGGATAGAGAATACCTGTGTGGCAATCTGATAGAGGGTAGGGAATTTGGATTTGTTTTGCTGCCAAAACCTGAGGCACGGGACTGAGTCAGAGTCCTGCTCAGCGATCAAGTTGAGGTATGCAGTCAACTGAGCCTGGCCAGACGGCTTCTTCTCGGTGGAGGAGGGAGTCCTCCTATAGTGGGAGAACATTCTCAACTGCTTCTCAGGAGGAGACTCTGAAAGTTCACCTTCCCCTGGTCCTGTTGCTTCCGCTGCATCTGCTGTTGATACCGCTTGCTTGTCACCCTCTGCCTTTATATACTCTGAAATGAGAGGGGGCATGGGGGACTCATTACAAATATGTTATTGACTAGGCCTACATGACAAATGACACGCCTATGTGCTTTATTGTAACACCTTCAATGATATAAACATCACAACAATCAAATAGTTAATCACTTAACTAACGTTAATCAAAACATTTCTCACCTTTGATCTCAGTCTTCAGCACATCTTTGACGTCACTGTCCAGCTGCACATCATGTTCTAGCCGCTGGAAGCCAAATGCTGGGTCCAACACAGATGCTATGAAGTAGGCATTGGTGAAAGGAAATTTGGTGGGGCCTCTTCCTTCAGCCGGCTCACATCCTGGTATCTTGACTGCACTGAAAACCTCTGCAAACCTTGTTTTCAAGGAGCTCTCCAGAGCTCTCACCAGAGGCCCACAGTATCTGGCTTTTCCTCTTATTTCCTGCAGGTAACAGCGCAGAGTGAGGACACAGGGGACAATCACACTGACGGTGACAGTAGTCTCACCCTGAGTTAGGTTGGTTGCCTCTAAGAACGGATCAAGAACTTCGATCAGTTCTTTAAGCTGAGCATACTCTCGCGGGGATAAGATAAGGCTTTTGTGCCCCACTGATTCCAACACACTGGACAGCTTTTGCATGTCTAAATGCACATAAGCCTTCACCTGCTTCAGAGTGGAATTCCATCGTGTGGCATTCGCTGTTGGAATTGTTGCATCACCAGAACACGCTTCAAAGCAGTCTTTAAACGAGGTGCCACTGTGGAGGAGGTTGGCTGCACGGGATAGCTTTGCTAGGGTGCTTGACAGCCCACTGGTGTCTTTCAGACCATCTTTTATGACCAACTGCAGTGAATGTGTGAAGCATGATAGTCTCTGCATCTTACAGTTCTCAGCCAAAGTGTCATTGACTGTCTGTTGATCTTCTGGCATCAGGTCTTGCCATATTTCATCATCGTCCTCAAATGTGCTGGGATCATGAGCTTCAGCATCACAAGGATCCTCTAGGGGAAAGCTGGCCTGGAAAGCTTTTCTCATGTTGGATGCATTGTCAGTTATGACAAAGTTGATCTTGTCCTTAATCAGGTATTCTTCAGCACAGCATTCAAACATCATTGCAATCTTCTCTCCTGAGTGTTTCCCATGCACTCTTTTGCAGGAAAGAAGATATGACTGAAGGCTGAGTTCCTGTTTTTTTTATCCATTGCCACTGTGTGTGCTGTCACTCCAAGGAATGACTGCATCTTTCGATCACTCCAAATGTCTGTGGTAACAGCAACACTCGATGCTTCTGCCAGCTGGTTCTTTATCTGTTCTTTCTTGACTTCCACCATTCCTGGAATGGTCACAGAGGAAATTGTGGATCTTGCTATGGGCCGGTACTGAGGGTCCAGGACATGCAGGAAGTGCTTGAAGTCCTCGTTGTCAACAATGGAGAGTGGCAAGCAGCACGTAATGATTAGATCTTTTACAAGGGCATCACTTATTGCCTTCTGACGTGGATGTTTGAGGTCGTACATCCTTTGCTGTCCATCATTTAAAAATGATGTGATAGTCTTCTGACCTGGAGCAGCTGGCATCACATCTGAAGCAGTGGAGGCACGGTATTCTTGGAACCTAGGGGAAGATAGGATACACACTTTAGCTTGCTGATGCCAAACTGTTTCAAGTAATCTTTCTCACAGCAAAAAATGTGTAACGTTATAGCTATAACAATATGCAATAACAATACAAATGTTACACATTATACACATAGTGGTTTGAACCATAACCAGGTAAGTTACATATTTAGTTATCTATATAACTAACATTACCATATTAGTAGATTAACTAATGTAAACTAGCTGGATAAATGAAAAGTATGAGAAAAGATACATAATTTATGAGACTAACAGGACAGGGATTAATTAGCAAAACCCAGTCATTTAATTATTGATTTAAGTATGTTACATGCTACCTAGCTGAGCTTTAACTCTCTATCCTCCGTGAGTCTGTATGTTTATTCTGTATGGGTCAGGGAGGGTGTGATTTTGTTAGAAGATAGAGCCAGTTCATAGTACTGTTCAAAAGCTACGTCGCGCGTGTCTATTTTTAGAATTTGGCACACCCAATGCTGCATATATGCAAAGAAAAATATCCCCATATTTACAGTAGCCTATGCGGTGTCACCAATCACGATACGGTTCGGTAGTTTTCGGTACATCGGGGGGGGGGGGGAATGCCACATCCGTCAAATCTTGTACCGTCTCCAGCTCTCAAGAAAACCCGTGGCGGCATCCACATTAGCTTTCTTCAATTAGTCCATTTAGCGAGTGATAGCCTACAATTATTTTTATTTGCATTGTAAAGTTGTGCACATTTTATCAACATTATTTGTGGATGCATATAGGCTAGACTTCTTCCTTCTCCGCACTTGGAGAATATTCATGGCGGAGATCTGCAATGTGCGGATTTGTTATTGCTAGTTAAGATTAATGCTAACACGGTAGTTCAGAGTGGTGTGTTTTTTCCGTTAAGTGTATGCTACTTGGTAATTAGCTAAATGATAAATAAGAAAAATCAGTTTTAATCTCCCTATAACACGAAGACGCTGCGTGTTACTTACCAACTCATCATTAGTGAGATCGATGGCACGCTCGTACCGAAAGCGAACCGTACTGTGACTTTTCTGTGCAATGCTGCATTAGCATTCTAACAGTAACGTTACTGAACTTACCTATACAATCTCACTTGGTTCTAGTGATATGATATACCCGCCACACGACCTGACCCAACATCTTGGACCAGTGGTTGAGTTACTTCAGAGGCTATTGTTACCGTAGCTAGATGGCTAGCTAGCTAACGTTAACTGATCACCAACCATATCATCAGCTGACTGCATATCACTTACTTTTCTGGGTGCATCCTTGACAGATGTCTGTTGAAGTTTGAGGTTGTCCCGGTCTTCTCCTCAATAGTTCGTTTACATATCGAACATCTAGCAGTGATCTTGCTGGAATTTGTTGTAAAATCTGTGCAAGCAAAGCGCACAATTCGGGGCGTCTCTTTAGGCATCTTCGCGCTACTGAACATGACGGTATGCACGCCACGTGAATCCACGTGTAGGTATGCACGCCACGTGCCTGCCCTTACACGAAATTGAATAATGTTACAGTATTAATATAGCTATCAATATATTTTAATAGGGCCTATTATTTAAAAAAAATCTAACAAAAACAGTCTTTATCAATTAAAAAGTCACGAGTCCGGGTCTCCAACTTCCGAGTCCGAATGCAGTAAATTCGCGAGTCCGAGTCCAAGTCCGAGTCATCAGTGCTCAAGTCCAAGTCGAGTCACGAGTCATGAAAATCAGGACTCGAGTCGGACTCGAGTCCGAGTCCTGGACTCGAGTACTACAACACTGCTTGGAGCTACATTGCATTGCTTATGTGTTCCCTTTATTTTTTTGAGCAGTGTACTTAACTTTGGTTTTGCAGATCTTGCATATTGAACGAGTCACGTCAAGCTCCTTCATCCCCAGGAGGTTGTAAAATCCAAAATGCGCCCAAACGCTTGCCTTCAGTGACGATGGGACTGGTGGAATTTGTTGCTGCTCCGTTTTTAGAAAGGCTACCAAGAGGTAACGTTAGCAGCAACTGACTAGCCACTGTCGTGTTTTCCGGAAGCCGGAACAGCTGCGTGGCAAGTCAACTTTGCCGGCAGCGAGGAGGCTGCTTGAGACTGGGAAAAAACTTTTAAAAATCGATTTTTGGAATTTGTGAATCAATTCAGAATCACAGAAGAATCCTGATTCTTGCGTGAATCGATTTTTCCCCCACCCCTAGGTAATTAGCCAGATATAATTGGGGAAAAGGGGGGGGGTTGACATTGTGGGGGAGAGGAGGTAAAGTTGATGGAAATGTGATGGTGTCATTGTCTGGTACAATGTGCTGTTGTGTTGACTTGAGTTCTGAGGCTCAAACAGACTTGGTGCTGTTGTGTTGTGGATGAATTTATAGGGGAAGGTTCTTGAAGGTTCTTGGCAACAATCACTCTTATAACGAGTTAATTAACCATAAATAAAATATACTGCATCATTTTCAAACCACCAAAGAATGGATTCTGAGAGAAACGTTTTTATCGAGCAGGGTGAAGTAACACCAGTGACATATAACTGTACACGTTGTGTTGAGAAATAACACAGCCCCAAACAACTCTGGCAATTGCGTTGATGGGTTGAGGGTGTGCGCGCGTGTGTGTGTGTGTGTGTGTTCACCTCCTCTTTTCCCAGAGTGGTGTGGTCTCATGAGGACTTGCAGGGCGGCAGGGTTAGTCATACTGGTTAACAGCTGCGCAAGATTAGGCTCTGGTAAAAGGCCTTTCTTATTACCCAGCATCTGGAGGGGCAGAATACACACACACACACACACACACACACACACACACACACACACACACACACACACACACACACACACACACACACACACACGTGCATGCATTAGCATATTTGACAAGATGTTCAAAGTAACAAAACAAAGTGTAACCTATTTTTCAGCTGAGTTGGAGGTAGTGTGTGTGTGTGTGCTGTTGCTGATGTGTCTTTACACTGGTTTACATCATGATGCCCATCTGCTATGCCAGCCGAGAGGGAGCGAGACTGGAGATGCACAGAGGGGTGAGGAAGACCTGCCTTGGGTGGGCGGTGGGGTGGGTGAGTGGGTGTTTGTGGGGCAGTTGGAGGGGTTTGGCAGAAAGTAATGGAAAGAGTATGGAAGACAGAGAGGAAGAGCTGGTAGAGAGGTAAGCAGCAGAAAGAAGAGTGATGGAGAGAGCATAAGGAGCTCCACACATCAACTGTGTCCACACACACACACACACACACACACACACACACACACACACACACACACACACACTCAAACACAGTGAATTCAAAGAAAAGACTAAGGTCAAGAATTGCTAACAACATGTTTGTGTCAATGTGTGAGTCTATATACATATTTACATATACATTTACATATAAATATATAGATGAATCACACACACACACACACACACACACACACACACACACACACACACACACACACACACACACACACACACACACACACACACACACACACACACACACACTATAAACACTCAAAATCCCATTTTGGGCGTCCGGATGGCATATTGGTCTATTCTGTTGCCAACCAACACGGGGATCGCTGGTTCGAATCCCCGTGTTACCTCCGGCTTGGTCGGGCGTCCCTACAGACACAAATGGTCGTGTCTGAGGGTGGGAAGCCGGGTGTGGGTATGGTCACAGCACTAGCGCCTCCTCTGGTCGGTCAGGGTGCCTGTTCGGGGGGGATTCCATTTCATCCCATTTTTTCTTTTTCTCTCGATAGTGAACGAGACGATGCTTCACGTGTTGTTGTCAGCAACGGGGATGCCCCCCCACCCCACCCCGCCCTGCAGGTCCATTCACATCAGCCCCTGCCTCCGAGCCTAGCGCCATCTAAACAAACGTCTCTGCTCAGCGTGTAGGGGTTCCTTCTTCTCTTTCTATTCTATTGTTGCATGCTGTCATGTCTTTTCTCTCACATTTTCAATATCAAATGATCCAATTTAAGAGCACTCTATTTCAGGGCATCCAGGTGGCATGGCGGTCTATTCCGTTGCCTACCAACACTGGGATCCCAGGTTCGAATCCCTGTGTTACCTCCACCTTGGTCGGGCGTCCCGACAGACACAATTGGCCGTGTCTGTGGATGGGAAGCCGGATGTGGGTGGGTGTCCCGGTCGCTGCTGGCGCCTCCTCTGGTCGGTCAGGGCGCCTGTTCAGATGACTCTAACGACGTTAAGGTGAATTGAATCAAGCAGAGCAGCCCTCGCTCTAGCGGCTCATGCTCAGCACTGGCAGTGCGGTGTCAGGGCGCCGGCCACCTAATCTGGAGACACAGCTCTTTAAAACAGCGGCGAGCAGGATAGCAGCACTTCCTGTCTGCCCCTGAGCTACCAGCATGACTGTAGCTCAAGCCGAGCTTGCTTCCTCCCCGTCACATCCTGGACAGAGTGCGTTACTGATGGGGGCGGAGGGGGCCTGGCTGAAACCCATCAGAGACAGACACACAATCAGAGGCCACAGCATGTGTAGTATCTGTGTGCATGTGTGTTACGGCGAGCTGAACTGGTGTCGGTGCGTTTCTACGTGATTGTGAGCGTGTGTTCTTGCGTGTCTTTGTTTGCGGGCTCGCGTGTATGTGTGCATCTGTGTGCGTTTTGAACAAGGCCAGTCGTTGCTGACAGCATCTTTAGAGGGAAGAGAGAGAGAGGAAGAGGAGGAGGAGATATCGCTTTTTTTTCCTTTCTTTGTCCCAGAGAAAATGTCAGCATGCATCAGTCTGTTTGGCTGCTGGCACCGTACGGAGCCATACACCCACTCACTCACTGACACACTCGGCTCACACACACACACACACACACACACACACACACACACACCAGGGAGCTTGGGATAGAGGAAGGTAAGGAGGCGATGGAGGGAGGGGATGGGGAGTAAAGAGAAAGAAAGAAAAGATGGCAATGAGAAGAGAAGAGAGCAGAAGCTGAGAACCAACTGCATTCAAATCCACAACCCCGAGGAAAATAAGGACGGTGCCTTGAGAGAGAGCAGAGGAGAGCGAGTCTGCACCTCCTCTGAAAGGTCTGAAGGTGCCTTGAGAGACAGCAGAAGAGAGCGAGTCCGCACCTCCTCTGAAAGGTTCGAAGGTGCGTTGAGAGAGAGCAGAGGAGAGCGAGTCTGCACCTCCTCTGAAAGGTTTGAAGGCGCCTTGAGAGAGAGCAGAGGAGAGTGAGTCTGCACCTCCTCCGAAAGGTTTGAAGGCGCCTTGAGAGAGAGCAGAGGAGAGTGAGTCTGCACCTCCTCTGAAAGGTTGGAGCTTGTGTTACTTTCACTGGCAGCTGCCGTTCATCAGTGTGTTCCTGAAAGTGCCCCAAGGGTGCTAGGCTTCCATGTGCTATTCACTAGCAGGCAGGCTTTCCTTCTTTCCCCCATTACCCCCCTCCTCCTCCTCCACCTCCTATTAACGCTCTCTCTCTTCTTTCCATCATTCTCACCTCCCCACTCCTTTCTTTCTCTTCCAATCTTTATCACTCTTCCCTTTCTCTCCTTCCCTTCACTGTCAACTCCCTCTCCTCTCAATCTTTCCCTCCCCTTAACACTTCTCTCTTTCTCATCTTTTTCTCTCTTATCTTTCTCTCTCTCTCTCATCTTTCTCTCTCTTATCTTTCTCTCTCTCTCTATCTTTCCCTCTCTCTTATCTTTCTCTCTTATCTCTCTCTCTTATCTTTCTCATCTCTCTCTCTCTCTCTCTCTCTCTCTCTCTCTCTCTCTCTCTCTCTCTCTCTCTCTCTCTCTCTCTCTCTCTCTCTCTCTCTCTCTCTCTCTATCTCTTGCGGAAATATCCATCAGCTGCTTTACACAAAGAAACATTTCCTTCCTAGGTAAATTTTCCACGATATAGAGCCTGTGAACATCCCTGCTATACTTTTCACTCTGCAGGTCACTGACCACACTCTGACATCTTCCATCCGCAGGCCAGAGGATCCCTCTGTGAGCACAACAGCTTCCTGTCTGGCACACCCAGAGGCAACACAAAACAGCATTCCCCTTTGCTAAGATGGGACTTTTTGTGTCCTGAAAATTCAGCTTTTTACGGATGAAAGATGTATCTTTTCTTTCAGATGGCAGTATTGTGGAAATTATGCTGCACTGTTGTCCCGTGTCCAGGTAGCTTGGAAGTCTATTCCGTTGCCTACCAACACGGGGACCTCCAGTTCGAATCCCCGTGTTGCCTCCGGCTTGGCCGGGCATCCCTACAGACACAATTGGCTGTGTCTGCGGGTGGGAAGCTGGATGTGGTTATGTGTCCTGGTCGTTGCACTAGCGCCTCCTCTGGTCGGTCGGGGCGCCTGTCGTGGGGGAGGGGGAATAGCGTGATCCTCCCACGCACTACATCCCCCTGGCAAAACTACTCACCGTCAGGTGAAAAGAAGCGGCTGGCGACTCCACATGGATTAGAGGAGGCATGTGGTAGTCTGCAGCCCTCCCCGGATCGGCAGAGGGGGTGGAGCAGCGACTGGGAAGGCTCAAAAGAGTGGGGTAATTGGCCGGGTACAATTGGGGATAAAAATGGGGGAAAACAAAAAAAAGGCTGTTCTGGGTACTAAGGTCATGTAACTAACTAAACCCATGTAAGGCCAAAAAGCTGCAGTTCAAGTAAAAACTTAAAAATGATTGAAACTGGACGTGCGAGGCTTCCATGTGATGAGATCTCCTCCAGCAGAGCAGCAGTAGTGGGTTTGTGTGGGGGGACTGAATGGCTGACTGAGCCCATGCACCAACTGGCACACTGTCAGCGAGTCAGAGTGCATATTGAAAAGTGAATTCTTTTGGCGAGTGCGTCTAATGAAAGTAAATTAAAGAATCCCAGCAGCACTAATGAGCAATTTGAAGTCACTGACCCTTACGTCCGTTACTCGTGTACTCACTGCACCCACTCAACTTGGTTCCAGAGGCTACTTAACCTATTTGGCCTTCAGCATGCGGTTTCCTGGTGCCAGTTCCTCTGGCCACACTTCAAACCACAGCCAAGTAAAGACAGAGAAGAGAGAGAGAGGCGCTAACGGTAGTCCACCGTGTTCGCCCGTGGTCACGTGACCGGCAGGGGCTCTGCATAAACTGTGATGTAGATCGTTGTATTCTTTAGCCTCCTTTGTACGAGTGAACGGCTGTATTTCTGCATGTGAGATTGTCTAGCTGTGTGTTCATGACAGTGTGCACGGTGGTCGTAGCGTGCCCTGGGGCTGCGAGTGTGGTTTATTTCAAGCAGATAAAGAAAGTAATAAGGAACGCGGCCAAGGGAAACGTGTTTATCTTCAGTTCCTCTCGGCCATATCAATACTCCGTGGGAGGGACGCCGGAGCAACACAGAACATTCCAGCTCTGCACTGGTGTGTGGAATCTGAGTCCATACAAACCTCGGGGAAATGAAATTAGCCGCGGGGCATCAGATCCATACATGGATGTAGGGTGTTTGCTAAAATATGTGGACAGATTTTTTTTGTTTGTGTGTGTGCGAGAGAGAGAGAGAGAGAGAGAGAGAGAGAGAGAGAGAGAGAGAGAGAGAGAGAGAGAGAGAGAGAGAAGACAGGACGAGAGAGAAAATGAGAGATTCTCTTTACACCTTGCACTGGAATTAATCTCTTTTTCCTACTTTGCTCATTCCTTTTGCTTTGACATTTGGTATGAAAGAATGTCTCCAATATCGACACGGAAATCAGTGGCGCTTTTTATGCAGCTAGCGAGGAGCAATTATTTTGATATGCTTTTAGCAAGACTTTGCAGGCGCTAGGAACGCCGGATGGTCTTTTTTATCTTTACTTCAGAAGTTGTGTGGTGCATTTGCATACCACAAGCTGGTCCCTCTGCCTTTCCTTGCTATTTACCAGTTCAGATTTGCACATGCACAACAAGTTGTATATTGTTTTACTCCTGCAATTCACACTGCATTTCAATGCAAAGATGCAAACAAAACAAAAAAAACAACAAAAAAAAGAGGTGAGAAAAGAGACTCAGTACAGAACATTGATAATGAGGGAACACTGTTATATGTTGTTTATGCTGCAAATTTAAAGTTTGGTGCGTAAATAATCTGCATGTGTTCATGTAACGTTTGTAGAGATGCAAGATAGAGATGGAGGGTAAAAGGGAAAATGCAACATGACCGTTAAACATGGGGAGTGCAGTGTCTTCACCCATACATATATCTGTGGGTGTATATCGTGTGTGTAATTTGGTAATCTTTTTTTTGGGGGGGGGCCCCTTTTTTCTCCCCAGTTGTATCTGGCCAATTACCCCACTCTTCCGAGCTTTCCCGGTCTCTGCTCCACCCCCTCTGCCGATCCGGGGAGGGCTGCAGACTACCACATGCCTCCTCCGATACATGTGGAGTCGCCAGCCGCTTCTTTTTACCTGACAGTGAGCAGTTTCACCAGGGGGACGTAGCGCGTGGGACGATCACGCTATTCCCCCCAGCCCCCCTCCCCGAACAGGTGCTTTGATTGACCAGAGGAGGCGCTAGTGCAGCGACCAGGACACATACCCGCATTCGGCTTCCCACCCACAGACACGGCCAATTGTGTCTGTAGGGACGCCCGACCAAGCCGGAGGTAACACGGGGATTCGAACTGGCGATCCCCGTGTCGGTAGACAACGGAATAGACCGCCACGCCACCCAGACGCCCTGTGTATTTTGGTAATCTTGTAATAAAACTTACCCAACTGTTGCGCTTATTGCACGTCGCTTCAGCTAAGCGTGTCAGCTAAATGCCTCAAGGATAAATGTAAAATATGAATGCACCCTACTCACCACACCCTGGGCAGCAATGAGGGCTGCCAAGGTGCTTCTCCCTGAGGTGCCGGGCGTGCAGAGGGACAGACGGATTTCTTGCCCTCCCACAAGCATTCTGTCCATCTCGATCAGGATGGCCTCTGCTTGCTCAGCGGTCTCATACTCCACCACGCCAAAGCCCCGCACCGGGCTCCCCTCGTCCTGAGCAAGCTGGAAGACAGGCGGGTCATGCACTGAGAGGACGCTCAACTTCCTCTGTGAAACGGTTTTTCAAACTTACATTGCAGAGCACTGTAATGGGCTAATATTATTTGCTCTTTCAAACACACACACAAAAAAAATAGACAAACATCATGAAAAAGAAAGGAAGGATGGAAACGTAAAAATGAGAAAAAAAAAGATATATCAATCGCCATTAATCACCACGAAGACTCAATTAACATCAACCACGGGGGTTTGCTCAGAGAAAGTGGGCGACAATCATCAGCCTCATCTGGACTTTCAGCTTGTCCAGTTATTTAACTGGCACTGTGTCACTTATCTCAAGCTTGTTCCTATAATCTCTGGGCTCTATTATGTTAGGAAACACATTTTACACACACACACACACACACACACACACACACACACACACACACACACACACACAAATGGGCTGCCACTACCTGGATTCCCCGGCACAGAGACACGGGACACAGGTCGTAAATGAGGTCACCACAGCCCATTTATTACAACAACGCTTTAAAATCACCAGACTTGAGACCTATGTAAAAAGACTATTAATCAATCAATCAAGTTGCACTTTCTAATAGCGCCTTTCCAACTGCAACTGCCACTCAAAGCGCTTTCAATTACTTAACAAACTTCTCCGAAGACTTTCGGGAGACTTTTGCAGAGACTAAAAACCAATTTATCTGTCCTGAGTCAATTAGACCAACTCAGGACAGCTGGTCCACACACCCCACTCTGCAACAACAACAACACACACACACACACACACACACACACACACACACACACACACACACACACACACACACACACACACACACACACACACACACACACCTACACATCTTTCACCTGCACAACAGTAAATATATTTAGGACAGATAGACTTTTCCTACAATCCCAACAATTACTATTAAGTGGGTGTGTATGTTCTTCGCGTGTGTGTGTGTGTGTGTGTGTGTGTGTGTGTGTGTGTGTGTGTGTGAGAGAGAGGGGGGGGGAGGGAGACAGGCAGACTGTCAGCAGTGTATTACGATGGAGGTAAAAGAGCTTGTCTCAGCTCCTTTGTCAGATATGCTGGAAAAGATCTTATCTGACATGCTGTAAAAAAAAAAACATCCTCTTGTTCCTGCAGTACCACTCTGGGGTTTAACTGAGAATACACAGACATATGCACGTGTGCACGTTCACACACACACACACACACATAGCTGATTTTTTTTTTTGTCTATGTGACTATGCGCTATAACAGTTAACATTCAGTAGATGTGGATCCTCACGGTATACGGCGGACCGGTTTTATTCACACCAAAAAAACAAAACTCTGAGGCCAGTTTCAACTGAAGCTCGAGTCATCAATTCTATTACAACTAGCGTCTGCAGCTAAGTGCAATTAAATAGTGCAGACAGGATGATAGTGAATAGTTAATGGATGTTGGCCGCTAATGGCTACCCCTTTATATGGCTAAGAGCTAATGGCTTCTAGTTACAAAAAAAAAAAAGAAAGAGAGAGAGAGAGAGACCATCCCCAGGTGATGTATTGGTAGTAGTGGCTGAATCCATTTTAAATAATAGTGTGATTTATAGATTCATGTCACCATTGACATGGCGCAGCCTCATTTCAAAACTGTTAAATATCTAGCAGGACGTCAGGCACAAAAGCTCAAACATATAAAACAATATCCATACACGCTCATTAGCAGGGCTCATTCGTTGTTGCTTATTATAGTTGTTATCATTAGTAGCATTAGTAGCATTAGTAGTAGTGCTAATACTAGGAATGATTATATTAGAGGGACAGCGCAGGTTGGACGGTTTGGAGACAAAGCAAGAGAGGCAAGATTGAGATGGTTTGGACACGTGTGGAGGAGAGATGCTGGGTATATTGGGAGAAGCATGCTGGATATGGAGCTGCCAGGGGAGAGGAAACGAGGAAGGCCAAAGAGGAGGTTTATGGATGTGGTGAGGGAGGACATGCAGGTGGCTGGTGTGACGGAGGAAGATGCAGAGGACAGGAAGAGATGGAAACGGATGATCAGCTGTGGCGACCCCTAACGGGAGCAGCCGAAAGTAGTAGTAGTAGTAGCAGTAGTAGTAGTAGTAGTACTAATACTGGTAGAGCAAAAGCTTAGTTATAGTGGTATAACAGCACAAGTTTTTCACCCATTAACTTTCAATTGTTTTTGCACGGGTGTTTCGTTTTCCTCTCAGGAATGTGTTTTTAAAATCATATTAGAAACCAGTCAAATGAAAAATGAGATACAGAGGTAAGTGAAAGTGTTCACAACAAGTGAACCCTTATCTAAGTGTTCACAAAAAGGCCCACCAGATCGCAAAGCTTCACACAAAACTCCACAAAAATCAGAAGTTCTTTTATTGCCATGTGCATTACATGCACTAGGAATTTAGCTTTAGTCCGATCCATAGAGGTCCCACCTCACAACTTACAGGACTTAAAGGATCTGCTGCTAACGTGCTGGTACCAGATACCAGAGGACACCTTCAGAGGTCTTGTGGAGCCCATAGCATCGACGGGTCAGAGCTGTTTTGGCAGCAGGAGGGGGATCTACACAATATTAGTCAGGTGGTTTCAATGTTTTGGCTGATCGGTGTAATATACATATATACATATAAAACAGATCTAGTAAAATATAAACAGCAAAAAGGAAGTAGGTTTTATAGACAGATCACAATATTTACATGTGTGTCAGTGGGGGGCAGAGGGCCCGTTGATTAGCCCTGGGAGTGGGGGGGCATATTTATTGTTAGTCATTTTATCAAACAAGTATAAGACAATTATGGAATTAAAGATCATAGCCAGCTACAATATTACAGCATCTAGATTCATAATATTTATCTTCAGTTATACAAATAGTTACAGTGTTTGCCTCAACTCTCTCTGTGAAGCAGCCCCACCCCCCCACTCATACTCTGCCCACTCTCCTCTTTTTCATATGCTGTTCCCTCTGGTTGAGATGGAGAAGAGATGGATGGGTGGATGGATGGATGGAAAGAGCAGAATGATTGTGTGGAGGAGTAGGTCGATAGGCCACCACCGTCAGCATACATTAAGCAAACTTTATGTAAATGGCCTGAAGCAATCTGCTACTCCAGAGATGGAGGAAGGCAAAGGGAGTAGGAGACAGGAGAGAGAGAGAGAGAGAGAGAGAGAGAGAGAGAGAGAGAGAGAGAGAGAGAGAGAGAGAGAGAGAGAGAGAGAGAGAGAGAGAGAGAGAGAGAGAGGTAAGGTAAGTAGAGAATGAGGAAAAATACCAGTCCATGAGTAAACTAGCCCATGACAGAGTGGGCAGAAGAGTGAGAAAGATTAAGGAAGTGATGTCAGAGAGTGAAGAGCAAAACAAAAACTTGCGATGAATTATGACTACATGCCAGCAGCCATTGAGCCAGTGGGCAAACTGTGGTGCATACGTCATGATGCAGTAAGAATGGAAAAGATTTGGTAACACTTTCTACGAAGCTTGCATCAATAACGCCCTATAAGCATCTATAACACCCTATAAGTGTAGTAGCTATAAGTCATTGTAAGATTCATTATAACCATGTATACGCCCTCACAACACCTCATAACCACCTTTATGATACATTATGTCAATTTAAAACGGATTTATGCGTTATAAATGTCATCATTAGCCTGTTTATCTGTCAAATATCATAATGCATCATAGCCAACTTGTTTACTGAAGCTTTGTAGAGATGCATAATGAGACTTCAGTGCGATTTCACAGTCTTCAGCCATAGCCGTTAGTCATTGTAATACACATTATAGGAAAGTATGGGCGTTATAGATGCAATAGATGCTTATAGGGCGTTATAGATACAAGCTTCATAGAAAGTGTTACCAAAGATTCATATTATACTTGGATTGAAACTATCATTAAATGTGCATGACTGGGGCGCCCTGGTGGCTGACCTAGTGGAGCGCGCGTACCGCATGGGGCTGAGTCCTTGCTACAGTGGCCTGGGTTCAAATCCGGCCCAGGCCCTTTGCTGCATGTCATCTGCTCTCTCTCCCCTGCCTTTCCAGTTTCTCTCTCGACTATCGCTATCAAATAAAGGCGGAAAGTGCCAAAAAATAATCTAAAAAAAAAAGAAAGAAAAAAAAGTGCATGACTGACTTCGTGTAAGTGTGTGGATGCACGTGTGTGTATGCATTGTAAGATGGTGATGGTGGTAACATGGCTCGGGTCCTGGGCTGTTCTGGTGATGTCTGGACACTGCTTGGTATCCTCTTCATCATATTCTTCATATATCTTATAATTCCATTACAATTCTGTTATCCTCTTTCAATGTTGCATTGTGTAAATTGTGTAAACACAACATCCATTGCACGTTGTCCGTCTTGGGAGAGAGATCCCTCCTCTATTGCTCTCCCCGAGGTCTCTTCCTATTTTTCTTCCTGTTAAAGGTTTTTTTTAGGGAGTTGTTGCTTATCCGATGCGAGGGTCTAAGGACAGGATGTTGTGTTGCTGTAAAGCCCCCTGAGGCAAATTTGTGATATTGGGTGAAACAAATAAAATTGACTTGACTTAAGCAAGCAATGACAATCAAGGTGGTTTCAATCAGTGTTTCACGAAATGTGTGTGCGTGTTTTCAGTCTGCAAAAGATTTATCAGGCATGTGTGAGTGCATGCACCTTGTAAGAATTAACTTTTCAAAAATATTTCAAAAGACCTCTGCCAAATGAGACAGCTCTACATAAAGCAACACTCCAGAGATGTTGTTGCAGCAGATTTTCCTGAGACCAGAAAGATCCCTCAAAAGTGCAGCCAGTTGGAATAACCTGGCTTCTCTGTCTTGAATGGGGGTATCTGAATATTCAAATGTTCGACAGCATTATGTGAAGGGATCATATTGTGGGTTACTTTGGTGTCATTGCAAGGTTTTAACTGTTATCTATGGTGGCAATTTGCTCCCTCACACAAAGAAAACAGAAGCGGCACCCACCTCTATTTCCTACATGAGAGTATGGTCCTCCAAGCTTTTAGTCAGGATTGTTAATATAGAATTAAAAAATGTTCAAATGGGCATCCGGGTAGCATGGCGGTCTATTCCGTTGCCTACCAATACGGGGATCGCCGGTTCAAATCCCTGTGTTACCTCCGGCTTGTTCGGACACAATTGGCCATGTCTGCGGGTGGGAAGCCGGATATGGGTGTATGTCCTGGTTGCTGCACTAGCACCTCCTCTGGTCGGTCGGGGCACCTGTCGGGGGGGAGGGGAGAATAGCGTGATCCTCCCATATGTATCGGAGGAGGCATGTGGTAGTCTGCAGCCCTCTCCGGATCGACAGAGGAGGTGGAGCAGCAATCCAGGATGCCACGGAAGAGTGGGGGTGGATACAATTGGGGAGAAAAAGGGGGGGGATCCCCAAAAAGTTTTTTTTCAAATGACATCATGAAGCAAGTTATTATTAGGAATAATGTCTGATGATGTTGGCTGATGTTTTTTTTGTAATCTGGCATGTAGTAAAACATGAAAATTCTTGCTGGACTACTGATAAGAGGAGTGACAAAC
Source organism: Lampris incognitus (assembly GCF_029633865.1). Taxonomy (NCBI): domain Eukaryota; kingdom Metazoa; phylum Chordata; class Actinopteri; order Lampriformes; family Lampridae; genus Lampris; species Lampris incognitus. Next base: position 67,536,962 of record NC_079213.1, on the reverse strand, counting down.
TTAGCTTGACACCGAGGGGTCACTGGGGTTAGCCCTTAAAGGACCTAGGGGTCAAACTACAGGACATGCTGTGTTAGTGTTCATACACACAAACATTCCCTCAGGTCACTTGTGTGTGTGTGTGTGTGTGTGTGTGTAGAACCCTGGGTCCCTTAAGCTGCCTGTCAGTGTGTGTGACAGCTCTTAACCTCAAGGTCCAGCCCCCTGCCAATAGAGATCGACTGTGACAATGACAGGGCTGAGCTGCATCTGAACCTTGTGAGTGTGTTTGTGTGTGTCTGTGTGCATATTGTGCAAAGGCAGCATCAGCCATCTGATCACAGAGAGGATGTCATGACTGTCTTGTCACAACTGTCTATATGTAGGAAGACACTTGACCTGTCACTGTCACTGTGACAAGTCTGACTTTAACAGTTCTATAATGAGAATTGGAGAGGTAGAAGATAAATTGTGTGTGTGTGTGTGTGTGTGTGTGTGTGTGTGTGTGTGTGTGTGTGTGTGTGTGTGTGTTAAAGAGAAAATGGGACAGACAGAGAGCAAGCGTGTGACTGAGTGAATGATGAGTGACTGCTGATAGAAGATCGCCAGAAGTAGAAACTCAAGAGAATAAGAATAAGCCATGACTCTCAAGGGGTGTTGATTAAAACACCTCTGTTGGAGTTGGGATCTAACCAACCTAACAGACCTTGAGGGACCATCATTAAGTCAAAACAACCTGGAGCTAAATGCCCTATAGATTGTAGAGATGATAGTGGAATTCAGGAACCCACCCCCCCCTCTCTCTGATCACCATCCATGGCTCACCAGTCTCCATGACGGACTCCTTCAGGTTCCTCGGAACCACAATCTCCCGAGAACTGAAACGGGAGCAACGTATCAACACAGTCACAAAAAAGGCACAGCAGAGGATGTTTTTCCTCAGGCAACTGAGGAAAATCAACCTGCTACTGACGATGATGGTCCAGTTTTAAACCGCTATCATCGATCCCAGGTTAATGCCAGACTGCAATGGGTCATCAGAAATAAACATTGCCTGTGACCTTTCCACCCTTCAGGGCCTCTATGCTTCCAGGTCAAGAAGAAGGGCGGACGAGATCATCAGCGATCCTTCTCACCCAAGATCACCACTCGCTTCCTTCCAGAGAGCTTCAGGACTGTAAAAACTAGAACCTCCCGCCACAGCAACAGCTACTTCCCACACGCAATAAAGCTCCTTAATGGTTAATCACTTCTACACTGCACCTTCCCCCCGCCCCCATCACCACCACGACCACCAACTGCGATCTATTTATTCACTCTAACAAAGTGCAATATTCAATAGTGCAATTACTGCAGTGAATTACTTACAGTGCAATAATATACTCTATTTTTTCTTCTCTCATCTTTATTCTATTGTCTATATTTGGTTTTTAGGTTGTTTATATAGTATTATATACGATATACTATTATATATACTATATCTATATCTATATCTATATATATATCTATATATAGATATATATAGATATATATAGATATATATATATATAGGAAGTTGGGGAGTTGTTCCTTATCCGATGAGAGGGTCTAAGGACAGGATGTTGTGTTGCTGTTAAGCCCACTGAGGCAAATTTGTAATTTGTGATATTGGGCTATACAAATAAAATTGATTTGATTTGATTTATATATATATATCTTATGGCATGAAACAGGCTTGTACTGTCTCCAAGAATTTACTTGACTCACTGGATTTTATATATATATATATATATATATATATATATATATATACACACACACACACACACACACACATACCCTGTTCTTCTTTATATACCGTTTTTATTGCTTTTATTATTTTTTTATTATGTCTTTAACAAATATACAAGCAACCGCTAAGCGAAATTCCTTTAAGTGCAAATATCAATCAATCATTCAATCAATTTTTATTGAACATGTTAAAGAAAACGGTGGCACGGTGGCGCAGTGGTTAGCACAGTTGCCTCACAGCAAGATGGTCCTGGGTTCGAGCCCCGGGGTAGTCCAACCTTGGGGGTTGTCCTTTGTGTGGAGTTTGCATCTTCTCCCCATGTCTGTGTGGGTTTCCTCCGGGGGCTCCGGTTTCCTCCCACAGTCCAAAGACATGTAGGTCAGGTGAATCGGCCATAATAAATTGTCCCTAGGTGTGTGTGTGTGTGTGTGTGTGTGTGTGTGTGTGTGTGTGTGTGTGTGTGAGGTGACTGCACTAACCACTGCGCCACCGTGCTGTCCAACTTTTCTAGTCCTACCCCCTTATACTATTCATAATTGCATGATGCATTGATAATAGTTGATAATAGAAAATGGACATTCAGTTTACAGCTATCAGTGTCTGTGATATGTATCTCAGTTGGCTCAAACAAATCAAACCATCTGGACAAATATACTTGGCCAATAAATGGATTCTGATTTTTACAGCTGTGACTATAAGAAAGACTAATGAAATGAGACACTTCTTGGATTATACTCTGATGATGAGCAGAGGGGGCCAGTGAGTGTGTCAACTCTCTAATTTGAATAAATCTAATACTTTAACAGGCTTTAATTAGTCGTGCAGCAGTGATTGTCAGTAATTGTGATGGCCATCTTTCTAGTTTAGTTTAGTTTAGTTTTAATTTAGTTTAGTTTATTCAGTTTATTTCGAACGTTAAAAAAATAAAATGTATAATGAAAACAAAAATCAAAACAAGTAAACGATATCATCATCAAACATTAATTTCAAATCTCGGCCGTTCGAAAAGGAGCAGGCAGAAGTTAAAAACTTTTCTAGTCCTACCCCCTTTTTCTATTTTAATATTTCAACAGTGAACTGTGTGATTTAAATGAAAACTCAATCATCTACCACCAGTGACCATGAAGTCTAGTAAATCACACAAAGAGAATTCATTCAACAGAACAGCTCCATCCCATATCTGTTCAAATATTATTTATAAAGAGTCTTTTAAATTTGATTATTGATTCACATGTTTTCATTTCATCACTGCAATTGTTCCATACCCTGACTCCTTTGGTTGTGACACAATGATATATTGCATTTGTCCACACACATATTCCTCTCAGGTCATAATTACTTTCCCTCAGCTGGAACAACCCCTGGATACTGTCGGGCACTTTATGATTTAATACTTTGTACATGATTTGAGCAGTTTTAAAATCCACCAGATCTTCGAATTTTAGTGATTTTAGTTTGATAAAGAGTTGGTTTGTTGGTTCTCTGTAATTGGCTTTGTTTACTATCCTTATGGCTCTTTTTTGAATAATGAAGATTGAATCAGTGTTGGTTTTATATGTGTTCTCCCACACTTCCACACAGTAGGTGATGTATGGAAGTATGAGGGAACAGTACAAGGTGTAAAGCGAAGCTTGATTTAGAAGATCTTTGACTTTGAATAGTATTGCGACTGATTTGGATACTTTAGCCTTGGTATAATTTATATATGTGGTTTCCAACATAATTTATTGTTCACTATTACCCCAAGAAATTTAATTTCAGTCACTCTTTCTATTTCTACATTGTTAATCATGAGTTTCTTGTTTGAGTTAATTTTACGGTTACCAAAGATTATAAATTGTGTTTTACTTAAATTCAATGTTAGTTTGTTTGCATCAAATCACATCTTGAACTTCATCAGTTCCTTTTCCACTATATCCAGGAGTTGATCCAGATGATCCCCACAGCAAAATAAAATTGTGTCATCAGCAAATAAAATGGCTTTCAGAGAGTCAGACACTGCACAAATATTGTTTATACAAAGAATAAACAGCAATCGTCCCAACACTGAGCCCTGGGGGACCCCACATGTGACTTTCAGTCAGTGAGATTTGAAATTTTGTAATTCAACATATTGATATCGGTCTTTTAGATGGCTGGTTAACCAGGAGAGTGCTGTTCCTCTAATTCCATATGATTGTAGTTTTTTCAGTAATAACTCATGGTCTACAGTGTCAAATGCTTTTTTTAGATCCAAAAATACCCCTATTGCATATTTTTTTGTTTTCTATTGCCATTGTTATTTCATCTATAAATTCTATAAGTGAAGTTGTTCTGTTTGCTCTAAAACCGTATTGCTGATCATACAGTACATTGTGTTTTGTGATGAAGTCATGTATTCTTGAAAAGTATATTTTTCTAGTATTTTTCAGAACTGTGGAAGCAAGGAAACAGGTCTGTAATTTGAAAGGATGTGTTTATCACCAGACTGATAGATTAGTATGACTTTGGCTGTTTTCATTTTGTTTGGAAAAACACCAGTTCGTAGGGATTGGTTACAAATGTGAGACAAAGGTTTTGCAATGCATTCGATGATATTTTGAACAATAAACATGTCTATTCCATTCAAGTCAGTGAACTTCTTGTTCTTGAAATTTTTAACTGTATCAATAATTTCTTTTTCATTTGTTCCCCTTATAAATATGGATTCTTTGACAGATATTTTCTTGCTTTCCACATTATCTCTGCTACTGGTCTTTGCACTTTCCTCAGCCAAATCAGGACCAAAACTGACAAAAAACTTATTGAACTCATTTGCAACCATGGCCATGTCATTAATAGCTGAATTATTTCTAGTCAGGAAATGGTTAGGGTATCCTGCCTTCCCACTTCCTTTTTTAATAATGCCATTTAATACATTCCATGTTTGTTTAATATTGTTTTTGTTGTCCTCTAGTAATTTACTGTAATAATCCTTTTTGCTGATTCTCATAATTCTTGTTAATTTGTTTTTATATATCTTATATTTTTGATCAGCTTTTTGGCATTAACGAAAAAACAAAATCCTATAATTGGACATGCACTTTTGATTGCTGCTTCGGAATAAAAAAAAATGTGAGAACTGACATTTTCTGAAAGCACAATAAAGCTAATTATTTGTGCTCCTCTGTACCATGCCAGTAGCTGTGGACAGTGATTTATGAGTCATATGCTTTGTTTTCTATTCCATCCCAGCATCTAGCCACTCTTCTGTGTCTTGCAGTTCATCAATCCATTACTCCATTCTGCCATCCTCCCACCCATCAAACTGTCAGTCTGTCCCTTCACACATCCATCTTTATACCACAGACAGGAGTTGCTGTCTGCTGTTAAGTTTCACTGTAGTTTAAGCATCGCACAAACTGTAGCAGAGTACTCTACCTGGGAGATGTTGTGAAGTGGTAAAAAAAGGTAAAAGAGTGTTTGTGGGTAGTGTTGAGGAATAAAGGTTGCAATGGGCGTTATCTAGTGTGTATTCGATGCAAATGTTTGTCAGCCAATTCCCTGACCGGGGCTGTGCTGCACCAAAGGAGACATATTATCCGAATCAGAATAATCTGCCGTTATTCCCCTGTTGAATCTTCTCCAAGCCTTCCATCATCCCTTCCGTCCTTTTTTCTCCTTCCTCGCTCTATCTGCTGCTTCAGCCTCTTGTCACAGACAGTTATACAGCACCCCTGCCCATTTTCTTTTCCCTCTGGCGAGTGGTTCCTTGCTTTGTTTGAATGGGAGTTTTTTTCCCCTTGCTTAATTTTCAACAGTCACTGTTACATTTTTGTCTGTAAATATCTCATCCACGTCTTGTTCTGAGCCCACCCAGTTGTTTCACCTCAACACTCCATCCCTCTTTCTCTCTCTCCATCCCCCGCTTTATTAGGCCTGACATGCTCAGCCCTCTCCATCACGTCATCCATCCATCCCTCCTCCTCCTAATAGGTCTGGCATTTTAAGTCCTCTCTACTCGCCCTCCACTTCTTTCCATCTTGCTCTTTCTACATCCAATTCTTCTGTCCAACCCGCTAATGCAGTTGACATTCTTGACCCTCTTCTCCTTCCATCTCTCCTGGCTGAATCATTCCACAGCATTACCTGGGGGAGGTCTTTCTGTAGGCAGCAGAATTACAGGATTTAGGGCCAAGGGGACAGGTTAACGGTGCTGTGAGGAATCGGGGAGCGATGACGGGACTATGATTTTCGGTCCACACGCCAGAGGTGGAGGGTTTATGTAATAAAGATCGCTTGAAGTGCCTTCCAGAGAGAAATCGGGTATTGATCTGTACAGATGAACATGTAGTTCGCATCTCAAATGAACTTTTCTGTTCAACATGACGGGGACAAAGTGTGTAGGGTGACCATCTTTCAAGTGGAGGACCCTGGGGTTGTGTCCTTGAGCAAGATGCAGATGAATGCAGATGAAACCCTGCCTGCATTGTGAGCGCTGTTCTACAGCTGACCCTGTCCACTGGCTACCTCTAAAATAAGGAATTCCCCTTTAGGAATCTGTGACAGGCAACATTTTTACACTATTAGTTTCATTTTTTTAATCATTATATTGATGCATTACTCTTGATTATTTTCATCACTTCATGTGCTATGTGTAATTCAGCTTGAATCCTGACCTCTATAGCTCAGCAATGTGAATAACAACAGATCAAGGCACACAAGACAAATAAATTCAAATAGCAAGGTATCGGATACACAGCACACTTGCCAACGCCCTCAGTGGAAATTTTTCACCGAGGTCGCTAAATAGTTTGCTGAGGACTGCAAGTGCGAAGCAAGTGGGCGTAATCAGCAAACAATGCAGCGATCCTCTGCACCTTTAAATGAGCCTACGTTGATAAAACATGTTGCTAGAAAAAATTTAAATAATAATGGCATGGAAAGGAAAAGCAAAACAGATAAAAAAAACTTGTTGTGAAGGGAAGCTAAGGCAGAAAACACAGAGGAGAAAAAAGAAAGATCTGCCATCCTCGATATGCATCAGTCATCGCATTAATAAATCCTACTGCACCTTGGAAGAAGCACCCTGCTACGTAGAAATCACATATTTGTCTAAAGAGAAAATATGATTTGAGAAAAAAATAACTGACTGCTGCTTGTACTCCACCCCTTCATTTATCCCTCTCTATGCCGTTTCTGTTTCCTATGTAAAGATCATTATAATATTACCCACACTGTGTGTGTCTAACGAATATCATGACCAATGCATCTCAAGTACAAAAACACACACGCAACTCCACGTGAACTAATGTGCAGTAACACATATGCACTTACACAACATGCTGGGCCATAGGTCAAAGCCTGCTGGCTCTGCAACAGTGGAGCAACATGAGCTCAACACCCACAAAGCATCATGGGACCAGGATGCTGTGGGTGTATTGATTTATGTGTGGGATTTGGGGAGAGGGGTGGAGCTAAAACTGGAAATGCAGTAGCTGACATACACTCACTGGCCACTTTATTAGGTACACCTTGCTAGTACCGGGTTGGACCCCCTTTTGCCTTCAGAACTGCCTTAATCCTTCGTGGCATAGATTCAACAAGGTACTGGAAACATTCCTCAGAGAGTTTGGTCCATATTGACATGATAGCATCACGCAGTTGCTGCAGATTTGTCGGCTGCACATCCATGATGCGAATCTCCCAGTCCACCACATCCCAAAGGTGCTCTATTGGATTGCTTTGCTTTCATGTTGTTAACGCCAAATTCTGACCCTACCATCCGAATGTTGCAGCAGAAATCGAGACTCATCAGACCAGGCGACATTTTTCCAATCTTCTATTGTCCAATTTTGGTGAGCCTGTGCGAATTGTAGCCTCAGTTTCCTGTTCTTAGCTGACAGGAGTGGCACCCGGTGTGGTCTTCTGCTGCTGTAGCCCATCTGCCTCAAGGTTCGACGTATTGTGCGTTCAGAGATGCTCTTCTGCATACCTCGGTTGTAATGAGTGGTTATTTGAGTTACTGTTGCCTTTCTATCAGCTCGAACCAGTCTGGCCATTCTCCTCTGACCTCTGGCATCAACAAGGCATTTTCACCCACAGAACTGCCGCTCACTGGATATTTTCTCTTTTTCAGACCATTCTCTGTAAACCCTAGAGATGGTTGTGCGTGAAAATCCCAGTAGATCAGCAGTTTCTGAAATGCTCAGACCAGCCCATCTGGCACCAACAACCATGCCACGTTCAAAGTCACTTAAATCACCTTTCTTCCCCATTCTGATGCTGGGTTTGAACTGCAGCAGATCGTCTTGACCATGTCTACATGCCTAAATGCATTGAGTTGCTGCCATGTGATTGGCTGATAAGAAATTTGCGTTAACGAGCAGTTGGACAGGTGTGCCTAATAAAGTGGCCGGTGAGTGTATACCCTTTGAGTGATGTCTAAATGAGCGTGCAGGGGTGGATTTAATGAAAAAGGATGGAGCAGAACAGGGTCATGGAGAGTGACTAACATGTAAGAAACAGATCAGGATAAAATGCTGGAGTGAGAGGATAATGCAGGTCAGAATAGAAAAAAAAAACCGCACACGGTAGAATGCAGTGACTTAGGTAATGAGTTGATATTAAAGCAACCAAACTGCTGTAACTGCTGGTGCAGAGGGTTTGTTGACCACCGAAAACTATTTCACATCAACACATCTTACCTGGTTATGTAGCACTCTGTGTGTGTTTGCAAGTATGTGTGTTTGTGTGTGTCTTTGTGGATGTGTAGGTTATGTGCTTGTTGCCAGAATTGACGAAAACACAGAGTGACATATTTCAACCTGTGCTAAACACCCTGGGCCCGGGGGATCCATCGACATCATAAAGCTAGAACACCTAATTATTTGTATTGTAAAGCTGTATTATGCGGCATGGTGGCGCAGTGGTTAGCGCAGTCGCCTCACAGCAAGAAGGTCCTGGGTCCCGGGGTAGTCCAACCTTGGTGGGTCGTCCCGGGTCGTCCTCTGTGTGGAGTTTGCATGTTCTCCCCGTGTCTGTGTGGGTTTCCTCCAGGGGTTCCGATTTCCTCCCACAGTCCAAAGACATGTAGGTCAGGTGAACTGGCCATTCTAAATTGCCCCTAGGTATGAATGGGTGTGTGTGTGTGTGTGTGTGTGTGTGTGTGTGTGTGTGTGTGTGTGTGTGTGTGTGTGTGTGTGTGTGTGTGTGTCAGCCCTGTGATGGCCTGGCGGCCTGTCCAGGGTGTCTCCCCGCCTGCCGCCCAGTGACTGCTGGAATAGCCTCCAGCATCCCCTTGACCCTGAGAGCAGGATAAGTGGTTCAGATAATGGATGGATGGATGGCTGGATGGATGTATAGCGGTATTAACCACACATGTAATCATCACATGGAGTAACTGCAGCAGTGCCACAAAAGCACTGCCAATGGAGGTTTTTTTTTGGGGGGGGATTTTCACCCCTTTTTCTCCACAATTGTATCTGTCCAATTACCCCACTCCACCAAGCCGTTCCGATCGCTGCTCCACCCACTCTGCCGATCCGGGGAGGGCTGCAGACTACCACATGCCTCCTCCGATACATGTGGAGTCACCAGCCGCTTCTTTTCACCTGACAGTGGGGAGTTTCCCCAGGGGTACATAGCACATGGGAGGATCACGCTATTCCCCCTTCCCCCTGAACAGGCACCCCGACCGACCAGAGGAGGCACTAGTGCAGCGACCAGGACACACACCCACATCCGGCTTCCCACCCACAGACACGGCCAATTGTGTCTGTAGGAACGCCCGACCAAGCCGGAGTTAACACGGGGATTCGAACTGGTGATCCCCGTGTTGGTAGCCAATGGAATAGACTGCTATGCTACCCGGACGGTTCCAATGGATTAAGTTTTCTTGGATGTTTCTGATGTTTAAAGGCATGGAACTTTACAAAGGCGGTTTGAATAACATTCAGAAGTTTTGTAAAAAATTTCTCAAAACTAACTTCCACAGCAAAGCAACGTCAAACAAGCCACAGCCTTCTGCTTTAGCTTCTAGTTTAAGTGTAACCAACAGATCTGCTTTTGTTGAGCTGATCTCACCTTTCTGTGAGATGTAAAGATGACAAACCGGCTTGGCAGCCCCTGTCACATTATTGTAAGTCTGTCATGCTGTCAGCTAAGTCTTGGTTGTCTCTGCTGTCAACATCCATCCATCCATCCATTTTCCGAACAACTTATCCTGCTCTCAGGGTCGCAGGGATGCTGGATCCTATCCCAGCAGTCATTGGGCAGCAGGCAGGAAGAAATCCTGGACAGGCCGCCAGACTATCACACTGGGCCGACATACACACACACATTCATATCTAGGGACAATTTAGTACGGCCGATTCACCTGACTTACATGTCTTTGGACTGCGGAAGGAAACCGGAGCCCTCCCACACAGACACGGGGCGAACATGCAAACTCCACACAAAGGATAACCCAGGATGACCCCCAAGGTTGGACTACCCCGGGGCTCGAACCCAGGACCTTCTTTCTGTGCTGCGACCGTGCTAACCACTGCGTCACCGTGCTGCCCTGCTGTCAACATGCTGGAACACAATGGGATACATTTGAGAATTAACACACACTTATTATGCTAACTGGCATGAAGAGACTGGTAGCATCACTGGCTACTTTGCTAGAGCTCACAAGTAGTTGGGTTGGTAGTGCTGATCTGAGTATCCTAAAACACACATCCGCTAAAACTCATTACACACACACACACACACACACACACACACACACACACACACACACACACACACACACACACACACACACACACACACACACACACACACACACACACAGACGCTGACTCACCTGGCAGAAGACAGGTTTATACGTGTCAGAAAAGAGCTGGGTCAGTTCTTCTGAGTCACAAAGGTCCAGAGGCAGCCTGTCCACACAAAGACACTTAGAATGGAGGTGCTGTTCATGGCTTAGTTGGTTCACATCCATCCACTGCACCACCAATGAACGATCCCCCTGCACAAACAGGATAAGAATATTTTAGTAAAAAAGAAAAAAAATATTGCTGTATAATATATCTTGGGTCTGATATCATGGTCCATTAGCATAGGCGGGGGTTGACATTTAAGCTGTGTGTGCAGGGGGGGGGGGATAGAGAAACACACATATACATTGCAGTCCTTTCAATATGCAATGACGCCACACCACACTGCCCACAATAATCGTAAAGTAGCAAAAATTGATGGCTTACATCATAAAACACAACAAAACAGAGCAAAATTATTCTTTCGTTTGTTGTTAGAAATTAAAATTCAGTTTCATCCCTCCACAACATTTTTGGCTTGTCTCTCTACAAGGATGGGTGATCAACTTACTGATAGTGTTGTGCTCATGTCATAATCATGCAACACGTCTGTCAACTAACTGCTTCTGACAAAGTAAATGTGTGGCAGGCTGGCAGCTGCAACTCAGCTGTGATGGCCTAAAGGCAGCTGTAGCTATCCACCATTTTTTGTTCTTGTTTGTATTTGAACATGCATGATTTTATTTTTTATTTTTGTGGAATTTTCCCCCCGTTTTCTCCACAATTGTATCTGGCCAATTACCCCGCTCTTCCGAGCTGTCCCGGTCGCTGCTCCACCCCCTCTGCCGATCCCGGGAGGGCTGCCGACTACCACATGCCTCCTGCGATACATGTGAAGTCCCAGTCGCTTCTTTTCAACTGACAGTGAGGAGTTTCACCAGGGGGCCGTAGCGCGTGGGAGGATCACGCTATTCCCCAAAGTTCCCCGCCAAACAGGCGCCCTGACCGACCAGAGGAGGCGCTACTGCAGCGACCAGGACACATACTCACATCCGGCTTCCCACCTGCAGACACAGCCAATTGTGTCTGTAGGGACGCCCGACCAAGCCGGAGGTAACACGGGGATTCGAACCAGAGATCCCCATGTTGGTAGACAATGAAATAGACTGCCACGCCACCCGGACGCCCAGAATATGCATGAATTTGACGGCAAATGATTTTGTAGTCCACTCTGGTAAAAGGGTGATTCTTGTTATATTGTGACTTTTTTCATACAGCATACCAACCATCTACGCATTTGTGTAGCACGGTTGTAATGAATTTATTGTGTTTGATGGCTAGAGTATAGGTTTATAATTAAAGTTATATAATTTCAATTTTCCCTTGGTATATACTGATCTAATAACGTTACAGATACACATAAATAAAAACCGAAAACACCGAGCCTTGGCTACTTGTGAGCTGGCCTGTTAAAACACTCGCACTTAGGTATGGATAAAGTCAGATACAGGAGTCTGAAAATTGTATTTGACAGATGACTTATGCTAGTGGTGCACTGGTGCCGAAACTTTGTTTCATGGGGCATCCGGGTAGCGTACCGGTCTATTCCACTGCCTACCAACATGGGGATCGCCAGTTCGAATCCCCGTGTTACCTCCGGTTCGGCCGGATGTGGGTATGTGTCCTGGTCGCTGCATTAGCGCCTCTTCTGGTTGGGGGGAATAGCATGATCCTCCCGTGCGCTACGTCCCCCTGGCCAAACTCCCAACTGTCAGGTGAATAGAAGCGGCTGGCTACTCCACATGTATCGGAGGATGCCATGTGATAGTCTGCAGCCCTCCCCGGATCGGCAGAGGGGGCGGAGCAGCGACCGGGACAGCTCAAAAGAGTGGGGCAATTTGGACAGGTACAACTGGGGAGAAAAAGGGGGGGGGGGAAATCCAGAGAAAAAAACTTTGTTTCATATAATAAGCATCACTTAGGGTTTTGGTGTTGCAGTGATGTTTATCCGAGGTGTGTCAAAACCACCCCCACCCCCCAATCCCCATCCCAAACATATGAATACATTTGAATGCATTATTTTAAATTGTAACACAGAGAAGAAAACTGCCCTTACTAGGGGGCATTTTCGCTTCTCATACCATACCTGCGGCCGGCCCAGTAGCTCTGACCGAGCTCGTGACGCAGAGTCCTTCTTCATGTATTCAACGAACCCATATCCCTTGGAGTGACCCGTCAGCTCGCTGTACACAAGAAAGGAGCGCTCGATGTTGCCATAGGTGCGCACCAGCTCCTCAAACTGCTGGCCAGTGAAGGTGTGGGGCAGGTTGGTGACACAGAGCAGGGAGTCAGTGGGCTGCAGTGTGACGTTTATCAAGCGTCCCCGGACTGTGCTGTGATGGAGGGAGCGGATGGCATCCTGAGCCTGGTCCCCGTTCAGCAAAGTCACAAAGGCTGGAGGAGGGGACAGGATGGGGACAGGCACCAGGAGAAACGGCAGACAGAAGGACGGGCAGACAGACAGACAGACAGACAGAGACCGACAGACAGACATACAGACAGACAGAGACAAAGAGGAAAATACAGTAAAAATGTCCAGGGACATATATAGAAAGACAATTTGACGGAAATACACACGGAACCATTTCAAATAAACAGTCAAAAGCACAGTGACAGAGAACAATCCATAAAAAACTCACATAGAATGGAAACAAACAATTAAATGACACACAAAACGGTTCATGTGATGTTAAAGCAAAGGAAAAAGGGAGCGAAAAATGTAAGGAAGTGAAGGAAGCGGGACAGAAAAGAGAAAGAGAGGGATTTGGACAAACAGTAAAACCACACACGCAGACAGACAATCATAAAGACAGACAAAACAGAGAGATACACAAAGAGAAAGACAACACATTAGCGAAATATAGGGAGTCACTGGTTGGGGGAATCGACTGTGACACATACACTACCGTTCAAAAGTTTGGGATCACCCAAACAATTTTGTGTTTTCCATGAAAAGTCACACTTATTCACCACCATATGTTGTGAAATGAATAGAAAATAGAGTCAAGACATTGACAAGGTTAGAAATAATGATTTGTATTTGAAATAAGAATTTTTTTACATCAAACTTTGCTTTCGTCAAAGAATCCTCCATTTGCAGCAATTACAGCATTGCAGACCTTTGGCATTCTAGCTGTTAATTTGTTGAGGTAATCTGGAGAAATTGCACCCCACGCTTCCAGAAGCAGCTCCCACAAGTTGGATTGGTTGGATGGGCACTTCTTTGAGCAGATTGAGTTTCTGGAGCATCACATTTGTGGGGTCAATTAAACGCTCAAAATGGCCAGAAAAAGAGAACTTTCATCTGAAACTCGACAGTCTATTCTTGTTCTTAGAAATGAAGGCTATTCCATGCGAGAAATTGCTAAGAAATTGAAGATTTCCTACACCGGTGTGTACTACTCCCTTCAGAGGACAGCACAAACAGGCTCTAACCAGAGTAGAAAAAGAAGTGGGAGGCCGTGTTGCACAACTGAGCAAGAAGATAAGGACATTAGAGTCTCTAGTTTGAGAAACAGACGCCTCACAGGTCCCCAACTGGCATCTTCATTAAATAGTACCTGTTAGAGCCTGTTTGTGCTGTCCTCTGAAGGGAGTAGTACACACCGGTGTAGGAAATCTTCAATTTCTTAGCAATTTCTCGCATGGAATAGCCTTCATTTCTAAGAACAAGAATAGACTGTCGAGTTTCAGATGAAAGTTCTCTTTTTCTGGCCATTTTGAGCGTTTAATTGACCCCACAAATGTGATGCTCCAGAAACTCAATCTGCTCAAAGAAGTGCCCATCCAACCAATCCAACTTGTGGGAGCTGCTTCTGGAAGCGTGGGGTGCAATTTCTCCAGATTACCTCAACAAATTAACAGCTAGAATGCCAAAGGTCTGCAATGCTGTAATTGCTGCAAATGGAGGATTCTTTGACGAAAGCAAAGTTTGATGTAAAAAAATTCTTATTTCAAATACAAATCATTATTTCTAACCTTGTCAATGTCTTGACTCTATTTTCTATTCATTTCACAACATATGGTGGTGAATAAGTGTGACTTTTCATGGAAAACACGAAATTGTTTGGGTGATCCCAAACTTTTGAACGGTAGTGTACATACACAATATTAATACATGCACATCTTACCTTATTTACAAAGAAGGACCAGACAGAGATATCAGTGTACTGATACTACTGGTAAATACTGGCATATGACAACTTTTAACATTTCAGCTTAATCGAATGTGCTTAATTAATTAGCTGTGATTTCATTACACACACACACACACACACACACACACACACACACACACACATATATATATACACTACCTTCAGAGGACAGCACAAACAGGCTCTAACCAGAGTAGAAAAAGATGAATGGATATATACTATATCGATAGATCAATAGATATAAAGATATGTATGTGTATATATATATTGATATTTCGCTCCTCATTAGTTGAGTACTCTTATCAATACCATTGACGGTTTCCGAAAAAAACAAAAAACAAAAACGCTATATATATATATATATATATATATATATATATATATTAACTCATGAATGGAACTTTTTAATGGTTTTTTTTGTCCAAAATTAATGTTAATCTTAACAAAAAACAATTGAAAGATTAATTAATTGACAGATTAATACTAAATTTGGACAAAAGAAAAACACAGTTTTCTTAAAAAGCTCAACACATGATTTAAAATTCCATGTTGAGTGTGAGATGGTAATATCATAAGGAAATATAAACATTTTATTTCTAGTAACTGTCCGTTATTCCAGTCAATGTAGTTTTTAATGTTTCAGCAACCTTTTGTTACACAAGTTAGAGATATCTGCTTTGGGATATTTTCTAAAAGGTTCCCTTATTTTATTGACATTAGTCTGACTGAAAAATCCTATATCTGTCAGGCTCAATTGAATGCAAAGATGGATGCATGGCCTGGACACACACGCACACACACACACACACACACACACACACACACACACACACACGCACACACACACACACACACACACACACACACACACACACATGCACAAGCACAAGCACAAGCACAGAGCAGCTGCAATAGGCTGTGGGGAGGTGATAGGGGTGTGTGTAATAGAATATTACAGGCCAATAAAGCCAAGCTTTTCAGCTGATCTAAACGCCCTGAAACAACCATGCCCCCGTGCCGACATGAGTACAGACGGATTACGGATTCATGGGCTGTGAAATGAGACGGCAATAAATGGATATGGAATGTGTGGGGTGGCCAAAAAACAAATGTGTGTGCAAATGTGTGTATGTGTGTCTGTTTGTGTCCATGCATATAGGTCTGTGTGTGTGTGTGTGTGTGTGTGTGTGTGTGTGTGTGTGTCTGTCTTCGTATGAGGAAGAGAGGAGCTACAGTATACGTGTGTGTGTCTGAGGGGGTTTAAAATGACCTAGCATAATAAGAGTTGCTTCCATTTATGGAAGCATATTCTAGAGACATGAAAAAAGACAAGAACATCACCCCCCAAACCAACACATGGGTACAACAAAGATAACGAACAAAAACAACTTGCACTGAGAAGACCAAAACTAAATGATGACAAAACTTGACAGGAAAAAAAACAAACAAAAAAACAAGGTCTCAACCTAGTCTCTGAAAAACACGATGTGCCATTGAAATCTCCAATGCCCCAAAAGTGTCCAATGACTCCTTATACAATGTTTACTAATTAAATGTTTTTGAATTAGAATTCAAATACTTGACAATTAGTGAATATATTCACTTTGTGACAACATTGCTGAAGATAGAAATCACTGGAAGATTATAAAGTTCCACAACACAAAGTGTGAGCTGAACCTGAGTTTGAACTCAACATGTCATAGCTTAGATCCACAGCTTTGATCTTTGTAACTTAATGTGACATGTCTTGAAATACAAGGCTTTGATCTGAGGGTGGAATGAGGTTGAGGAGGTGGCACCGCTTTGACCACACCACCCAGTACATTGATGGTAAGTATTCTGCTCTGTGGAGGCTGTACAACATCATGTGGCGCCATGTGACATTGTACAGCCTCTGGGATATGAGAACAGATAGAGAAGCCAACTTCTAACTCAAGGCGTCCCCCAGGGTTCAGTGCTTGGTCCTCTCCTGTTCATCCTTAACATGTTTCCCCTTGGTAACGTCATATGTCATCGTGGTCTCCACTTCCACGGCGATGATGTCCAGCTCTACAGCTTCACTAAATACATCACCACTACAACTTACTCCAGTCTGACCAACTACCTCACTGAAATCAAACCATGGATGCAAGTCAACTTCCTCAAACTAAATTGTGATATATCTGACATGACCATCATCAGTCCCAAATCCCTTTCCAAAACCCCTCACAACTTCTGCCTCACCATCGATATCTCCACTCTGTCTCCCTCCCCACACACCTGTAACCTCGGTATCATTTGACAGCAACCTCTCCTTTGAACACATCAATCAAATCACCAGAACTGCCTTTTTCCACCTAAAAAAAATAGCTCGTCTCCGCCTATCACTCACCTTCTCGCTACCAAAACATTGATCCATGCCTTCATCACTTCCAGAATTGACTACTGCAACAGCATTTTCTACGACTCATCATCCAAAGTCCTAAACAAACTCCAGTATATCCAGAACTCTGCTGCCGGCCTGCTCACCCACTCCCACTCCTGTGACCACATCACCCCTGTCCTCCAGAGCCTCCACTGGTTCCCTGTCCCCCAATGGATACAATTCAAAGTCCTTCTCTTCATTCACAAAGCCCTCCATTGCCAGACCCCATCCTACCTCACTGACTTGCGCCACTACCATACTCCTTCCAGCAGCCTTCACTCCTCTGATGCCAACTTCCTGTCTCCACCCCACAGGACCAAGCACCAGACCTGGGGTGACAGAACCTTCTCCATAGCCACCCCCTCTCTCTGGAACCCCCTCCCCGAACACATCAGAGACTGTACCGATCTGTCCACATTCAAATCAGTAATCAAAACTCACCTCTTCAGAATAGCTTTAATGTGTGAGTAATGTGTGTTTTATGTTTTTGGTGTGTTGAATTTATGGTTATTTTATCTTAAGTGAAGCGTTGTTGTATGCCTTTAAAAGCGCTATAGAAATAAAATGTATTATTATTGTTGTTGTTGTTAGGTGACCTGTCCAGGGTGTCTCCCCGCCTGCCACCCAATGACTGCTGGGATAGGCTCCAGCATCCCTGCGACCCAGAGCAGAATAAGCGGTTTGGATAATGGATGGAATGGATGGACTATTGTTAGGATGGAAAAATCTAGACAGGTAAGTGAATAATACATAACCTCCCCTGACCTTCCAACCTTCGAAATCTTCAACTATACTGTTGGTACAGTTGAGAAAGTAACCGCTCCAGTGGAGCTGCTAAGTGGCGAGAGAGAGTTGTGACTGTACAGAGCTGTGACAGGCTTCAGGTATGACTGTGTAACTGAATGTGAAGCAGGGCATTGCTGAAAAAGATGCAAGGCTAGCATAATCAAGACACTACCTTCCTACTCCCAAAACTAGGCTTGTGGCACCAAAGGAGTCAACAACGCATCACACTGTATTACAATAGAAAGGTGACAAAAACTTTGCGTTAGATACTGTGTTTTATCAGACCACTGTTCTACAGCCCACATATTTGCTTTTCATCAATGCCGGCAAATACTAACAATCTTGGCTTCTATTTAGGCGAGAGCTTTGTGTCCAAAAATCTTTCATATTTTGGGTGAGACAAAATGGTAGACATAAGACATTGGCTGTGGAACATGGGCAACACAAAAAAAGCAAACGTGTGCCGTTTGAAATTGATATATGAAAAAAATAAATGACTCGAGGATAATTAAGGTTTGAGGTAATCACGGTACTTGTTTATATACCTTTTCTAAAATTCCCTCCTCAGATTTAATTGAAAAGCATCCACCTGCAGGGCTAGAGAGGACACACAAAAGCCTGCCTACTTCATTTGCAGTCCACAGGTCACGTGCTTTGCGTCTGTGCACGTGCATGTGTGTGTCTGTGTGCGTGCATGCATGTGTGTGTGAGAACTGTAAGGTAATATACTGTTTACAGATATCTAAAAATAATCCTCAGAAAGAGAAAGAAAGAGAAGAAGACACAAGAGAATAAAAACAAAGAAAAAGAGATTTACACCGCGGTTATTGTTCTAGGGTTATAAGGTCTCTTAGCTTATGATAGACAACCACTCATAACATTTCAGCAACAAAGGGGGCATTCAAACAATGCCGAGTGCCATATCGGAATCTGTGTGCATGACATTTGACATGTCCCCATGGTAGGTGGCACATTTGATGGTTGACGTAGATCTCCAACTACCGGATATTAGATTCCAGACCTGGAAAAATATACCAGGATTTCTTTATTGTTTTTTTCAGCATTTTTGTTTTATTGATAGTGATAGTAGAGAGATAGGAAAGGAGGGGAGAGAGAGGGGATGACATGCAGCAAAGAGTCCGGGCCAGATTTGAACCCAGGCTGCAAGCCCTGTGTGGTATGCGCTCTACCAGGTGAGCCACCGGGGTGCCCCACAGCAGGATTTCATCTATGTATTAACAAATCATTCTCTGGCTGAAGCTTAAGCTTTTCTGATTGATTACTTTGTTAAATTATTCAAATGCAAACAACAGCAGCTGGCGTCCGCTCTGCTCATTAGGTGGAATAACATTGACAAAGAACATCGACATGCTGAGCGACTGCGTACCATAAGTCAAAAAGGCCGGCGCTCCAATCATTCCATTCCATTATCCGAGCCGCTTATCCTACTAAGGGTTGTGGGATGCTGGAGCCTATCCCAGCAGTCATTGGGCGGCAGGCAGGGAGACCCCCTGGACAGGCCGCCAGGCCGTCACAAGGCCAACACATTCACACCTAGGGACAATTTAGTACAGCCGATTCACCTGACCTACATGTCTTTGGACTGTGGGAGGAAACCAGAGCACCCAGAGGAAACCCACACAGACACGGGGAGAACAAGCAAACTCCACACAAAGGACGACCTGGGATGACCCCCCAAGGTTGGACAAGCCTGGGGTTTGAACTGCGGTCCTTCTTGCTGTGAGGCGACCACGCTAACCACTGCACCACCGTGCCACTGCTCCAATCATAACAAAAGCAAAACTACAATTATAGCATCCATGCTGTGGTAAAGGCTACATCATTGTAGCTTGCAAAAAAAAATGAGCAGCAGATTCTGCATCTGTAGCCACAAATCTAAACTCTACTTTTATACACTCACCGGCCACTTTATTAGGCACACCTGTCCAACTGCTCGTTAACGCAAATTTCTAATCAGCCAATCAGATGGCAGCAACTCAATGCATTTAGGCATGTAGACAAGGTCAAGACGATCTGCTGCAGTTCAAACCGAACATCAGAATGGGGAAGAAAGGTGATTTAAGTGACTTTGAACGTGGCATGGTTGTTGGTGCCAGACGGGCTGGTCTGAGTATTTCAGAAACTGCTGATCTACTGGGATTTTCACGCACAACCATCTCTAGGGTTTACAGAGAATGGTCCGAAAAAGAGAAAATATCCAGTGAGCGGCAGTTCTGTGGGCGAAAATGCCTTGTTGATGCCAGAGGTCAGAGGAGAATGGCCAGACTGGTTCGAGCTGATAGAAAGGCAACAGTAACTCAAATAACCACTCATTACAACCGAGGTATGCAGAAGAGCATCTCTGAACACACAACACGTCGAACCTTGAGGCAGATGGGCTACAGCAGCAGAAGACCACACCGGGTGCCACTCCTGTCAGCTAAGAACAGGAAACTGAGGCTACAATTCGCACAGGCTCACCAAAATTGGACAATAGAAGATTGGAAAAACGTCGCCTGGTCTGATGAGTCTCGATTTCTGCTGCGACATTCGGATGGTAGGGTCAGAATTTGGCGTCAACAACATGAAAGCATGGATCCATCCTGCCTTGTATCAACGGTTCAGGCTGCTGGTGGTGGTGTAATGGTGTGGGGGATATTTTCTTAGCACACTTTGGGCCCCTTAGTACCAATTGAGCATCGTGTCAACGCCACAGCCTACCTGAGTATTGTTGCTGACCATGTCCATCCCTTTATGACCACAGTGTTCCCATCTTCTGATGGCTACTTCCAGTAGGATAACGCGCCATGTCATAAAGCTCGAATCATCTCAGACTGGTTTCTTGAACATGACAATGAGTTCACTGTACTCAAATGGCCTCCACAGTCACCAGATCTCAATCCAATAGAGCACCTTTGGGATGTGGTGGACCGGGAGATTCGCATCATGGATGTGCAGCCGACAAATCTGCAGCAACTGCGTGATGCTATCATGTCAATATGGACCAAACTCTCTGAGGAATGTTTCCAGTACCTTGTTGAATCTATGCCACGAAGGATTAAGGCAGTTCTGAAGGCAAAAGGGGGTCCAACCCGGTACTAGCAAGGTGTACCTAATAAAGTGGCCAGTGAGTGTATGTGCAGTGTATTGTGCAGGCATCTATAAATGTGTGACTATGGAAGGGTAGGTGCTACTGAGTGGGAGGCAAGGCTATGGGCCAAGGATTGTTCAAATGAGTAACCGTTGGTTCTCAAGTGCTCTCTTAAAAAACCCCACACTGCACTCCTCTGAAAAACCTAATGTAATGCCGGGAATGGAAACAAAGAGGATCTCATCTGTCTCGCTCTCTCTCTTTCTGTATGTTTGTGTCTTTTTCTCTCCCTGTCAGTCTCTCTCTCTCTCTCTCTCTCTCTCTCTCTCTCTCTCTCTCTCTCTCTCTCTCTCTCTCTCTCTCTCTCTCTCTCTCTCTCCCTGCATCTTTTGACTTCTATCGATCCGTAAAATGTTGCACAGGCAAAGCTACAGTAATGCAACTCAAAGTGGTATCTGTTACTGTAGCTGTCATATCACTCCCTCTTATTGTGTATCTGTATCAGCCTATCAGTCTATCTGCCCATCTCCATCAATCTATCTTTGTAGTCTTTTTCCTTTTATATTTCTTTCTGTCATTCTTTTTGTTTGTTCATGCGTTTTTCTTTCTTTAAGTGTTTCTTTGTCTCCGGCTACCTTTGATCTAGACATCCTTAGACTCCCATCTCAACTTACATCCGACTCCCGAGTACTCCTCCGCCCAAATCAATTACCTTAATCCGATCTAATACTCAGACACACACACACACACACACACACACACACACACACACACACACACACATGTGCATGGATACAGACATGCACACAAACACACACAAATACGCGCACAAATACACACTTTCTAATGGCTCTCTTGTGCTAAGCTTTCAGCCCAATCTGGTTTTAATCCTTTACATATACCAGCTAACATTAGGCATTATGAGGACAAAGTACAAGTTGGGTTTTCTACTATAGCCTCTTCTTTCCATTGCTTCCTATGACAAAATAAAGCCTTGAAAATTGACACTAAAGCCAATTCAGTATACACCACCAGCCAACCATGTGGGCTGCTAAATTGCCAAGTGAATGTTATCTTAATTAAAAAAAAGAAAAGAAAGGAAAACAGATACAGAAGTGGCAACCTCTTAATTGTAGGCTTGGATTCGGAACATGTCAGTTAATTTCCCTGTCCCTATGGAGCATGTAGGGGTACAGGAAAAGAAAAGCAATCTTCTGCCAAAATCCCCTCAAACGCCTCAGTTGCCTCGTCCCCTGTCATAGCAGCTAATTAAAAAACAGGGAAATCATAAGCGACATGGCGGATGCCAAAAGCTCAAGGGGCCGATCCCCATGCTGTGCACAGGGTGGTCCAAGCGTTTCATCTTGGCCCCGGGGCCGACTAGTCTGAAGTGGAGGCGAGTCTTTCAGAAGTAAACAAATCTGTGGGCTGACAAGGAGACAATGCACTGGAACTGAAGTTCATTTCGTTATTGTTGTTCTTTCTCTCAGTTGTTTCCTTGATGACAGAAAAGCAGCTCTGGTTTCGTCCTTCCAAGTAATTTAGTCTTTTTGGACTGGGATGGATGACAAGGCGAAATATTATTGATCATTGCACAGAATGTAATTGTGATTGTAAAGCTCCCTGGAACTTAATTGTGATTTTGAATCAATCTAGTAAGAGTACAACAACGACATCAATAATAACAATAATAATAATAAACAAATGTGATGGACTGCTGGCCTGTCAAGGGGTTCTCCCCACCTGCTGCCCAATGACTGCTGGGATAGGCTCCAGCATCCCGCGACCCAGATTGGGATAAACAAATCCTCAAATCATTGAGACAATATTGTCTTGACATACACATTTCTCTAAAGATCAGCGACTTGGGGCTCTTAAAACAACAAATTACTGCATTATGATTTAACTCATGCCTCAAAAAGTCATTTTAACTTGAAAACCTGGCTCATTAAAGCATTACTACTGTGCTGTGTGTGGCTCTGTCAGAAGCTGCATAAACTGTATATTTTAAATCAACATTCTTTGATGTGAATACAATGTGCTGTGATAGCTACATAGTTTTGATCCACTAATGTACTTTGTTTTCTTATTTTAAACTTCTTATCACTATCCTATTGTAAAATCAATACAAATTATCTAATAGTTATGCTAAATTATCAAATTCAAAATTTTAATTACACAGAAGTCTAAATCTGCATAACTGCATTTGTAATGTTTAGGTTATGTCCCATGTCCCATGGGTGCAGCCCATAAAATCAATTTTCTGGTATGTGAAAACTTGACATATGAAACACAGTCTGATTCTTACTCAATAATCTACACTGTAAGTACTTTGGCAATGGCATCAATACAGTCTCAACCTGAATAAGTGCAGCGCAGAAAAAAAAGGTTTATTAATTGTGATAAGTAGCACAATGATAAAGGGTGCAAATTCTCAAATCACAGCAAAGAAAATCCTTGAGAGTCTCAAAGCAATGATAAGGTCACCAATACATGTGTGAAATGTGTGTGCGTTGACAGAAAAGATTTTCCAGTGTGGGCTTACAAATAAGAGGCCATAAATGGAACAAGAATGAAAACCTGAGACAGCCATAAAAAGTGTTAAGTGGCTCCTCAATCACTTCGACTTCGCTGAGCTGGAGTGCATGGTGGGCTCTACAGGCTGAGAAGCACAGATGGCATGTGTGTCTGACACACACACACAGATTGCTTGCCAGGAGCTACCTGGTGTGTGATCACATACACTGATGAGCCAAAACATTATGACCACTCACAGGTGACCCGAATAACACTGATCAACTCCAAACAAGGGCAGATGTCAATGTCTGGGTAGATTAGATGGTAAGGTAACAATCAGTTCTTGTAGTCAACGTGTTGGATGTAGGAGAAATGGGCAGGAGTAAAGTCCTGAGCGACTTTGACAAGGGCCAAATTGTTATGGCCAGATGGCTGGGTCAGAGCATCTCTGAAACACAAAGGCTTGTGGGCTGCTCCCGATCAGCAATGGTGACTACCTAACACCAGTGCTCTGAGGGGGCACAAACCACAAACGAGCGACAGGGTGTTAGGTGCCCAAGGCTCACTGATGCGCGAGGGCAACGAAGGCTATCCCATCTGGTCTGAACTGACAGAAGGTCTGCTGCGGCACAAGTCACAGAAAATTTTACTGACGGTCACGGGAGGAATGTGTCACAACACGCAAAGCATCATACACCTTGCTGCATATGGGGCTGCATAGCCGCAGAGGGGTCAAAGTGCCCATGTTGATTCCTGTCCACCGTCAAAAGCACCTACAATGGGCATGCGAGCATTGGAACTCGACCTTGCAGCAGTGGAAAAGGGTTGCCTGGTCCAGTGAGTCCCATTTTCTGTTAGATCACATGGATGGCCGTGTATGTCTGCACCCTTTACCTGAGGAAGGGATGGCACCAGGATAAACTGTGGGGAGACAACAAGCCGATGGAGGCAGCGAGATGCTCTGGCAATGTTCTGCCGGGAAACCCAAGGTCCAGCCATTCATGTGGACGTCAATTTGACACATGCCACCTACCTAAACATTTGATGCAGGCCAGGAACACCCCTTCATGGCAATGGTACTCCCTGATGTCAGGATAATGCACCCTGCACACATTGTTCGGGAATGGGTTGAGGAACATGATGAAGTGTTCAAGGTGTTGCCCTGGCCTCCAAATTCTCCAGATCTCAATCCGATTGAGCGTCTGTGGGATGTGCTGGACTGACAAGTCCAATCAACAGTGGCTCCACTTCGCAACTAACAGGACTTGAAAGATCTGCTGCTAATGTTTTGGTGCCAGATACCACAAGACACCTTCAGGGGTCTTGTAGAGTCCATGCCTCCACGCTGTTTTGGTGGCACATGAAGGACCAACAGCATATTAGGCAGGTGGTCATAATGTTTTGGGTCATCCGTGTATATTATATATATATATATATGTATATATATATATATATATATATATATAAATCCAGTGATTCAAGTAAATACTTTATGAGACAGTACAAGCTTGTTTCATGCCATTATATATATATACACACACATACACAGAGAGAGAGGGCAGTGGAGCAAAAAAATAGAAATGAGTCACCATAATCAAACTGACTTCCAAACAGATCACTCCACCTTCATACACATAGGCACATTTCATCCATCCATCTATCTAGATATTTATATGCTTACCAAACATATATTCAACACACACACAGGTATGCACACGCAAGATGTCACCAGGACAGCATTGACTGAGTCTCATATTTCTATCGACTCAATTAGCACTTTGTTTCCTTTGCATTTTTGCTTCTTTTTAACCCATCCGCCTATTTCTGTGAGCATCTCTGTCCCCACTCCCCAATGCCGCTCTCATCCTTCTAGACCTTTGTCTCCTAACATACACCACCTCTTCCTACTCACTCTCTCGTCTCGCCATTTCTCCATCCACTCAGGCCTCCACCATGAGTCCTTCGAGCAAGCTAGAATATTTTATTATAATTTAATATTTACCATAAGGAAAATTGGCTCGTTGCTCCTTTGCAACCTTGCTGTTGATTTGTCTGCTATTATTATATTACTGAATTTCTGCCAATCGTGCTGCTGGCTTTGAATCATTGTCTAAGTGTTTGTAAACTATTACGTAATAAATTAAAAATGAAGAATCTGAATGGGAACAATAAACACTAGAAAGGATAAATGAAAGGGAGAGGAATGTTTGATGTAGAAACGGCTGAAGGGAGAGAGCTGGAACGATACTCGGTGTGGATATAAACGACAAGAGCAAAGAGAGACAGATTGAAGAATGTTTGATGCAGAAAGAGAGAAAGATGGAGGGTGTTGAGGCAGTGCTCGAGTGGACCATCACACCATCTAGTACTCAGGATCTCTCCATCAAACCACCCACTCATCCACCCACTGCCACATTGTTCACTCAGGCGCTCTATCCCTCTTACGGATGCTTCACTCTAAAAAAAGGTTGCATTATTTTCAACATAATAGTGCATGTAGTTTGGTATGGCAAGTCTTGTGTGTGGTTTAGCCATGTAGTCAGTTCTGTAGGATTTCAGGGGCACATTTACAGACTAAACGCAGAACAGGCTAGAAGTGCTGCATAAATAAAATATAAAACAACCAAGAGGGATCTGACTGTTGGATCTAGTACAATACTCATTCACGGACAAGGCAAACTACAACCCAGTAGTTTGAGTAGCATCATCTATCTTTAATAAGAAAAGACAACAATAAATCCCCTAGGTTCAAATCAATCATCACTAATAACCAACTTATAATCAATCAATAGTTAATTTATAGTCAATCACAACAATGTATTCCAATAGACAATGGATCACACTGATCATCAGTTATGGGTACATCAAATCAGTGTTAGTATACCGTGATTTTGGGGGTTTTTTTGGAGAGGGGGGTGGTTTCCCACTATTTCTCCCTGATTGTACTTGGCCAATTACCGCACTCTTCCGAGCCGTCCTGGTCGCTGGTCCGCCCGCTCTGCTGAGCCAGGGAGGGCTGCAGACTACCACGTCTTCTCTGATACATGTGGAGTCGCCAGCCGCTTCTGTTCACCTGACAGTGAGGAGGAGTTTCACCAGAGGACGTAGCACGTGGGAGGATCATGCCATTCCCCCCAGTTCCCCCTCTCCCCTGAACAGGCGCCCCGACCGACCAGAGGGGGTGCTTATTTCCTTCACAGTCACCAAGTGACTGAAATTTCAAAAATATCCTATATTTGTCTCCATGTGAGAAAGTTGAGACCTGTGCGTTTCCACTACTCCTTCAGTCAGCCTGTTAACTTAATAAACACACACAAATACATTTGCAAACCTCTGAAATCTTACACATTGAACATTTTCATCAGGGGTAATAAGGCAAACATTCAAACCAAAAACTACAAACCATTGATTCACGTGCAATTTATATATATATATATATTTCAAGTACTAAACTAGTATACTCAGTAGAGTTCAGGTCCCTGCCAGGCGTATCTCCTCTTCTCCGATGCTCGGACTTGGTGACAAACCACCCCTTTTTTCCACCTACCCGAAGGGAAAATATGAAGGCACTGCCTTGCGTATTTTCCCTTCTCCGGTGCCCGGACTTAGGCGACAAACCAGCTGAGGAGTTAGCACTCAATTGCAGTGTAAAACAGGTTTTTCAAAAGTTTTGAATCACCACAACCACGAGATGTCCTTGATCATACGGTCATAACTGCACAAAAATTAGTAGGGTGACAGGGCCAGTAGTATGAGAGATTAGCAGCAGACAGATACACATACACACAGAAAAAGTGTTTTTCCTGCCATTATAAGACTTTTGTGCATCATCCAAGTCCAATGAATGGGAAATATGGGGGGGGGGGGTTGTTAATATGTAGCGCTCAAGCTAAAAAATCTACCTAATAATAAAACTAGTCTGTGGATGTGCAGCCTCCTAGGTGGACCCTCAAACAAATGCCACCAAGTCTAATATGAACTCACACTTTTCAAAGAGAGAAGGTTTGCCTAACCCTGTCTTTATTTTCACAATATAATAAAGCTGGATAAACCATTTACACTCATGCGTACGTGACTCACATCTACACAATAACTCAGATTGGGCAGCGACATGAATATGCAACACTTCCTGTTTTGACTGCAACCTAGAGAAGTTGTTCCTTTATAACTTTTGCAAGTTATAAGTTCTTTTATTAACCTTTTTTTCTTTGGATTTCCCCCCCCCTTTTCTCCCTCAATTTTACTTGGCCAATCACCCCACTCTTTCAAGCCGTCCCAGTCACTGCTCCACCCCCTCTGCCGATCCGGGGAGGGCTGCAGACTACCACATGCCTCCTCCGATACATGTGAAGTCGCCAGCCACTTCTTTTCACCTGACAGTGAGGAGTTTCATCAGGGGGATGTAGCACATGGGAGGATCACACTATTCCCCCCAGTTCCCCCTCCCCCCTGAACAAGCGCCCCGACCAACCAGAGGAGGCGCTAGTGCAGCGATCAGGACACATACCCACATCCGGCTTCCCACCCGCAGACACGGCAAATTGTGACTGTAGGGACCCCAAACCAAGCCGGAGATAACACAGGGATTCGAAATGGTGATCCTCATGTTGGTAGGCAACGGAATAGACCGCTACACCACCCAGACCTTCTATTAACTTTTGATCATGTCACTGCCCGATGTGATTCATTTGTAGATGTGAGTTGCGCATGTGCACAGTTGACTCATGGTTGGCTATCTCACTAGCAGTGATAAAAAGGCAAGTCAACCAAGAGGAGAGATGCTGTGCATAGTAAGTACTGGGAAAACCATATCCATCCAACGAAAGAATCATTTGAGGTCACCATGATTGATTACTTTTCATGTATAAAACCTGGGTTTTACTCCAGTGGTTACTCCACTACTCCATTGGTCGGCTTGTTAACTTATCAAACAAACATACAGTGGGTATAAAAATTCTGCACACCCCTGTTAAAATGGCATTTTTTTGTGATGTAACAAAAAAAATTACACCAAGATAGATCATGTCAGAACTTTTCCACTTTTTTTGAAATTGCAACCTATAAAAATAAAGTAAAACAACAATCAAACATTTTTGGGGGGAAAAAGAAAAATACAAAACTGACAATAATTAAGTAATGACGTTTCCTTTATTAATCCTCTTGGGCAAATTCAGTTACTGCAAATTAACCCATCCTAACTGTGATCTGTGTAGCTGGGAGCAGTGGGCTGCCACCTTCATGCTGCACCCGGGGACCAACTCCAGTTCTTTTCCCATTGCCTTGGTCAGGGGCACAGGCAGGAGTATAAACCCTAACGTGCATGTTTCCTTTGATGGTGGGGGAAACCGGAGCACCCAGAGAAAACCCACTGCAGACACGGGGAGAACATGCAAACTCCACACAGAGGACGACTTGAGATGACCCCCCAAGTTTGGACAACCCTGGGGTTCGAACCCAGGACCTTCTTGCTGTGAGGTGACAGCACTAACCACTGGGCCACCATGCCATCCAATAATAACCTGGTTAATAACCTGGTTGCATAAATGAGCACATCCATTTATAATTGGGGATGCGGCTGTGTTCAGAGTAAGCCAATCACATTCAAACTCATGTTAAATAGCAGTTTGTATACACCTGCCATCAATTAAAGTAGCTGTGATTAACCCCAAATAAAGCTCAGCTGTTCCTGTAGGATTTTCCTGACATCTACTTGGTCACATCCAACTGCAAAAGCCACGGTCCACAAAGAGCTTCCACGAACGGGATCTCATTGTTGAAAGGTATAGATCAGTGAAGGGGTAAAAAAAATAATTTCCAAGGCATTAGCTATACCATGGAACAAAGTGATGAGAAGACGATCATCAAGTGGAGAAAACATGGCCCAACAGTTACATTACCAAGGACAGGACGTCCCTTCAAAATTGATGAGAAGACAAGGAGAAAACTGTTCAGGGAGGCTGCCAAGAGGCCTATGGCAACACTAAAGGAGCTGCAGGAATTTCTGCCAAGTACAGGTTGCTTCCTACATTAGGAGTGGGAATCTTTCGAAATCTCACGATTCGATTTCGATTCTTGGGGTCATGATTCGATTCAAAATCAATTTTCGATTCAAAAGGATTCCCGGTTCAAAATTGATTCCAGATTTGGTACATAGGGGTGCTAATTTCAGGATCTACTCCAGTCCGCTGTGCGCCAAGAAAGGCGGTGTGGCAAATTATGGCATGGAAGCAGACTTAAGTTGTGTATAAGATTATGTCGTTTTTATATTTGAAAAAGTTATATCGATTGATTGCAATAATGTGAACACACAAAGGCAAACCTGACCTTTCTCAGTAAAAAAACAAAACAATGCGATGGTGTGTCGTACTTTGGCTCAATTGTCTGGATCATAAATCTAAAGCCTTCATTGTCAACTACGCTGTATGGGTGGGGTGCAGCAGGTCTTTTGAAATGAAACAGGCGATGGATCTAGTTATTCTTTTTGCTCATTCAGACTTGGCTGGGAGTTTGGTAAAGTGGTGCAGGGTGCATTGGTTGTTTGTTAATGTTGCATGAGGTCGTTGTTCCACTTCTTCCAACTCTGAGTGACGGCGTATGATGTGAGACCTAACATTTGTAGTGTTCCTGAAATACTTAACTTTGGTTTTGCAGATCTTTCATATTGAATGAGTCACGTCAAGCTCCTTCATCCCCGGGAGATTGTAAAATCCAAAATGCGCCCAAACGCTTGTCTTCAGTGACGATGGGACTGGCTGAATTTGTTGCTGCTCCATTTTTAGAAAGGCTACCAAGAGCCAACGTTAGCAGCGACTGACTAGCCACTGTCGTGTTTTCCGGAACAGGTGCGCGGCAAGTCAACTTTGCCAACAATCTATTCAGAATCACTGACGATAAGAATCGCGATTCTTACATGAATCGACCCCACCCTCTGCTAGGTGTGACAACAATCTCCCGTATTCTTCATATGTCCAGGCTATGGGGTAGGGTGGCAAGATGGTAGCCTTTTCACACGGAAAAAAAGAAAAATCTAAGCCCAGCTAAATTTTGCAAAAAGATACACCCAGCCTCCCAAAATCATATGGAAAATTGTGTTATGGTCTGATGAGAAGGTTGAACTTTTTGGTCTCGATTCCAAACGGAATATTTGGTGCAAAAACAACAGAGCGCATCACAAAAAGAACACCATACCCAAGGTGAAGTATGGTGGAGGCAGCATCATGTCTAGGGGCTGCTTTTCTTGAGCCGGAACTGGGGCTTAAGTCAAGGTGGAGGAAATCATGAATAGCTTCAAATACCAGTCGATTTTGGTGCAAAACTTTCAGCTATCTACAAGAAAGCTGAAGAGGAATTTCATGACGCAAAGCATGCATCCAAATCACCAAAGGAATGTCTTCACCAAAAGAAGATCAACGTTTTGGAATGGCCCGGCCAGAGCCCTGACCTGAATCCAA
Source organism: Lampris incognitus (assembly GCF_029633865.1). Lineage (NCBI taxonomy): Eukaryota > Metazoa > Chordata > Actinopteri > Lampriformes > Lampridae > Lampris > Lampris incognitus. The sequence continues at coordinate 67,505,984 of NC_079213.1, read as the reverse complement.
TAGAAAATCTGTGGGGTGACCCGAAGAGGGCTGTGCACAATAGGTGCCCACGCAATTTGATCAAGAACGTTTTTGCAGGTGAGAGTGGGAAAATATTACCAAGTCAAGATGTGCCAAGCTGATAGACTCCGTGCTGTAATAAAATCAAAAGGTGCTTCATCAAAGTATTAGTTCCGGGGTGTGGTGGAATAAACTGCCATTCCTGCAATCCGCTCGTCATGTGGCTGGGAGGTTCGTATCCCAGACTCGCCGTAACCGAACACGGCCAGAGCGTCCCACGGGGTAAGGCATTCATTAGACCACCCTTACCCGACGGATAGTGGGTGTAGATCGGTGTAGTGTTCGGGGACTCGTCATTCTCCAGCGACCCCTCTGGCCCATCGGGGCGCCTGCAGCCAAGCAACCGAAAGCTTTCTCCCTACGTCTCCTTCGCGGCCTGAAGGTGATGCAATCCATGCGAGGCTTCAGCGTGTAAATTAGTGAGAGCAGCCGACACGAGTTTGAAGGAAGCTGGTGTTACGACTATCTCTTTCCTGTGGAAACGTGAGCCAGGGGAGTTATTTGACAAGAGCTCCGGCCATATGCCATTGGGTTAATCGGGTGGGATAAGGGGAAAAAATGTTTTTCACTTTATTTTTATAGGTTGCAATTTTTTAAAAAAAGTTGGAAAAGTTCTGATATGATTGATCTTGGTTTAATTTTTTTTTACATAATAAAAAATCTGCATTTCAACAGTGCTGTGTAGGCTTTTTATATCCACTGTACATATTCATGTTGAGTTCGCAAATGGTATTTACTGATAATCTGTTGCTGAGAATCTCTTTTCCAATTATCACTGGGAGAATTCATTCCACTGTGCTAACCTGCCCGGTGGCAAATTTGCATTTTCCATGTTCCCACTGGCCCCAAGATCTCCAAGACACCCCTTTGCACCACCTTCAATTCTTAGCCTTGGCAATTTAGCCAAATGCTTATTGTCCACCACCTTCCACCTCTTTCAACTAGCAATCACCCAGGCTTGCAAAGGCATCAGTGTTAGCCAGTATTACATTCAGGACGTACCCATTCTCTAATAATAATCATAATAAACTTTATTTGTATAGCACCTTTCATGCATAAAATGCAGCTCAAAGTGCTTTACATTAAAAACAAGGGAAACAATAAAACTCAACAATACAGGTAAAATAAGTTAAAAGTAATAAAACACAGACCAAGGCAAAAAACATAAAACAAGGCAAGAAATAAAACCACAGTACAAGATAAAAAAACGAGTAAAAGAAATAAAATGGAATTAATTAAAAGCAAGAGCATAAAAATGGGTCTTGAGCCGATTCTTAAAACTATCTATGGACATGTCTTCTCTTATTTGTTGGGGGAGTCTATAAACACAATGCTGCTTCACTGTACTTTCTGTAGTTCATTCTAGGGACATTGAGCAGGCCAGCACCAGAGGATCTAAGACAGCGGCTCGCAACATCATCAGATAAGCAGTCAGACAGGTATGAGGGTGCTAAACCATGTAGAGCTTTAAACACAAGTAAAAAAAAATTAAAATCAATCCTCAATGCTACAGGAAGCCAGTGTAAAGATGCTAAAACTGGGGTAATGTGATCTCTCATCCTGGTTTTTGTTACACGACCCTTGCTGCCGCGTTCTGTACTAGTTGCAGCCTATCGATACTTCTTTTAAGTCTAAGTTTTCGAAGTCTTCTCTATAAGACAAATGTGAAGGCTAAAAAAAAACAAAAAAAACCAGTGTGTACAAACAGATGTGTCTACAAAAGATAGATAAATGAGCCCATTGGACCCTTTCCTTCATCCTTTTTGATATCCTTCCCTCCCTTGGTTCTCCCCACATATCCTTTCACCAATCATTGCATTTTTCAATCTGTCATCTTAAATTGATCCTACCCTTAACCCTCTACTATTTATCCAACTGCATCCTATTAATTCTAAATGTAGTTTTTTCTCAGTCTGTTTGTTCCATCTCCTTTCTAGTTATCCATCTCTCTCTTTCTACTCTGGGTAGAGTAAACAGTAATTGCAATAGGTATGTTACTAATTCAACAGATCAATCTTAAATCATAAATGGAAGCAAAAGGTCATCTAGGCACAAAGGCCATTGCGTGAAATATGGAGATTTGCAGCCCATGAATACATTAACGACCCCAATTACAGAGTGGATTTAGCAATTTTAAAATTCCAACACAGTCTGTCCTTTTTCAGATAATTTATTAGGCAATGACTGAGCTAGAATTGTTAATGTCACCCAGGTGCAATTCCAAGGGATTCAGTCAGTGTGTGTGTGTGTGTGTGTGTGTGTGTGTGTGTGTGTGTTGGACGGCCTCTCATAGGTGGGGGCAACAATAAGGCAAATGTCTTCTTCAAACCTGACTGCATTATGTGCATAATCAGCTATGCAGACTGGGTGCTAATTGGTCATAGTACATCTGACTTGGATCCTTAACATCCATCCATCCATTATCTTGACCGCTTATCCTGCTCTCAGGGTCGCGGGGATGCTGGAGCCTATTCCAGCAGTCATTGTGTGGCAGGCGGGGAGATACCCTGGACAGGCTGCCAGGCCATCACAGGGCTGACACACACCCATTCATTCCTAGGGACAATTTAGTATGGCCAATTCACCTGACCTATACATGTCTTTGGACTGTGGGAGGAAACCAGAGCCCCCGGAGGAAACCCACACAGACACGGGGAGAACATGCAAACTCCAACCAGGATGACCCGGGATGACCCACCAATGTTGGACTACCCCGGGGCTCAAACCCAGGACCTTCTTGCTGTGAGGCAACCGTGCTAACCACTGCGCCACCGTGCCATCCCGACCCTTAACATGGGGAAGTAAAAAAAAAGAGTATGATTTACTATAAGATTTCCTTTTTCTATAGAATACATATGAGGGGAAAAAGAGGGATGAGTCCAATTTTGCAAAAAAATTACTTTTTTCATCCTTTTGTGATCATTTTCTTATTTTTCTTTTACTATAGTCTTATCAGTCAAGCACTTCAAGATCTGTCTCTGCAGATGAGAAGCACTATACAAACTCAATTTATTATTATTATTATTATACTCATCATTCTTAAGCCACAAACTCCCGAGCTTCCACGGGTTTCACACTCTGTGTCAAAGAAAAGCCTCTTACTCCAGAACTGACCAGCAGTTATTCAAACACCAACAGATTTTCAGAGGCAACGTGCTCAAATTTTAGGGTGAGAGCTGTAAAGGAAAGGCCATTTTACCCTTCATGTTTACTATGTTTTTTATGGGAATTCCAGGGGAGAGGAACACTGCCCTGCATGCAACCCTATACATTACATTGGACATCTGAAGATATAGATTTTTTTTCAAACAATACGTTGGGGTGTTAGTATGTAAAATACATAGGTTGTATTTAGTTTGAACCACTAGTAGTTCACTATAAACAGCAATGGATCACCATCCTTACTTTAAGAAACGGTGGACCAAGAAGTTACAAAGGAGAACATCAAACATGGACACTTAAAAAAATAAGAATTTTACTCCAACCAGGTGCTACGATGACAGTGAAAATTATGAATTTTTGTTTTTGACCACATAATCATTATTATTATTACTATTCCAATAGTAAGAGGTAATACCAGCTCCACCTTGATAAACACTTAACACTGTTTACTCTTGCACTGGTTTTTGTTGGCTCTGTTCTCCTCACTACATGTATTTATTTGTGTTTATTTGCCTCATGTGTTCTGTGGAGTGTTTGTGTGTTTGAATGTTGCCGCTGCTACACAACAATTGCCCCTGTGGGGACAAATAAAAACCTACTTGACTTGACTTGATTATTATATTGGAAGTCCAGCCACTGAGGATGCACAAGCCAGTGCATTCTTAGTGCCGGTCCCAAGCCCGGATAAATGGGGAGGGTTGCGTCAGGAAGGGCATCCGGCGTAAAATCTTTGCCAAATCAAATATGCAGATCATAAAACAGATTCCGGTACTGGATCCGTCAAGGCCCAGGTTAACAACGACCGCCACCAGTACTGTTGGCCAGCAGGATGCTGGTGGAAATGATGCTACTGTAGGGCAAAGGGGAGGGGGAAGACATGTCCAGAGGCAGCGGGAGAGGAGGAAGGGTAGGAGTGTGGAGATGAGAGTCGGAAATTTTAATGTTGGCACTATGACTGGTAAAGGGAGAGAGCTGGCTGATATGATGGAAATAAGAAAGATAGGTATACTGTGTGTGCAAGAGACCAGGTGGAAGGAGAGTAAGGCCAGGGGCATCAGAGGTGGGTTCAAACTCTTCTACCATGGTGCGAATGGGGTAGGGGTAATTCTGAAGGAAGAGTAAGTCAAGAGTGTGTTGGAGGTGAAGAGTGTCAGACAGTGATGAGTATGAAGCTGGAAATCGAAGGTGTATTGATAAATGTTGTCAGCGCATATGCCCCGCAAGTTGGGTGTGAGATGGAAGAGAAAGACGAATGCTGGAGTGAGTTGGTTGAAGTGGTGGAGAGTGTACCCAAGGGGGAAGAGAGTGGTGACTGGAACAGACTTCAGTGGGCATGGTGATGAAGGGAAGAGGTGATGGGTAGGTATGGTGTCAAGGAGAGAAATGTGCTATCACAATGCTATCCCCTCAGTGAATAAAAATGCTACTGTAGGGCGAAGGAGAAGGGGAGGGGGAAGACATGTCTAGAGGCAGCGGGAGAGGAGGAAGGGTAGGAGTGTGGAGATGAGAGTCGGAACTTTGAATGTTGGCACTATAACTGGTAAAGGGAGAGAGCTGGCTGATATGATTGAAATAAGAAAGATAGGTATACTGTGTGTGCAAGAGACCAGGGGGAAGGGGAGTAGCCAGGGGCATCAGAGGTGGGTTCTACCATGGTGCGAATGGGAGGAAAAATGGGGTAGGGGTAATTCTGAAGGAAGAGTAAGTCAAGAGTGTGTTGGAGGTGAAGAGTGTCAGACAGTGATGAGTATGAAGCTGGAAATCGAAGGTGTATTGATAAATGTTGTCAGCGCATATGCCCCACACGTTGGGTGTGAGATGGAAGAGAAAGACGAATGCTGGAGTGAGTTGGTTGAAGTGGTGGAGAGTGTACCCAAGGGGGAGAGAGTGGTGACTGGAGCAGACTTCAATGGGCATGGTGATGAAGGGAAGAGGTGATGGGTAGGTATGGTGTCAAGGAGAGAAATGTGCTATCACAATGCTATCCCCTCAGTGAATAAAAATGCTACTGTAGGGCGAAGGAGAAGGGGAGGGGGAAGACATGTCTAGAGGCAGCGGGAGAGGAGGAAGGGTAGGAGTGTGGAGATGAGAGTCGGAACTTTGAATGTTGGCACTATAACTGGTAAAGGGAGAGAGCTGGCTGATATGATTGAAATAAGAAAGATAGGTATACTGTGTGTGCAAGAGACCAGGGGGAAGGGGAGTAGCCAGGGGCATCAGAGGTGGGTTCTACCATGGTGCGAATGGGAGGAAAAATGGGGTAGGGGTAATTCTGAAGGAAGAGTAAGTCAAGAGTGTGTTGGAGGTGAAGAGTGTCAGACAGTGATGAGTATGAAGCTGGAAATCGAAGGTGTATTGATAAATGTTGTCAGCGCACATGCCCCACAAGTTGGGTCTGAGATGGAAGAGAAAGACGAATGCTGGAGTGAGTTGGTTGAAGTGGTGGAGAGTGTACCCAAGGGGGAGAGAGTGGTGACTGGAGCAGACTTCAATGGGCATGGTGATGAAGGGAAGAGGTGATGGGTAGGTATGGTGTCAAGGAGAGAAATGTGCTATCTCAATGCTATCCCCTCAGTGAATAAAAATGCTACTGCAGGGCGAAGGAGAAGGGGAGGGGGAAGACATGTCTAGAGGCAGCGGGAGAGGAGGAAGGGTAGGAGTGTGGAGATGAGAGTCGGAACTTTGAATGTTGGCACTATAACTGGTAAAGGGAGAGAGCTGGCTGATATGATTGAAATAAGAAAGATAGGTATACTGTGTGTGCAAGAGACCAGGGGGAAGGGGAGTAGCCAGGGGCATCAGAGGTGGGTTCTACCATGGTGCGAATGGGAGGAAAAATGGGGTAGGGGTAATTCTGAAGGAAGAGTAAGTCAAGAGTGTGTTGGAGGTGAAGAGTGTCAGACAGTGATGAGTATGAAGCTGGAAATCGAAGGTGTATTGATAAATGTTGTCAGCGCATATGCCCCACAAGTTGGGTGTGAGATGGAAGAGAAAGACGAATGCTGGAGTGAGTTGGTTGAAGTGGTGGAGAGTGTACCCAAGGGGGAGAGAGTGGTGACTGGAGCAGACTTCAATGGGCATGGTGATGAAGGGAAGAGGTGATGGGTAGGTATGGTGTCAAGGAGAGAAATGTGCTATCACAATGCTATCCCCTCAGTGAATAAAAATGCTACTGTAGGGCGAAGGAGAAGGGGAGGGGGAAGACATGTCTAGAGGCAGCGGGAGAGGAGGAAGGGTAGGAGTGTGGAGATGAGAGTCGGAACTTTGAATGTTGGCACTATAACTGGTAAAGGGAGAGAGCTGGCTGATATGATTGAAATAAGAAAGATAGGTATACTGTGTGTGCAAGAGACCAGGGGGAAGGGGAGTAGCCAGGGGCATCAGAGGTGGGTTCTACCATGGTGCGAATGGGAGGAAAAATGGGGTAGGGGTAATTCTGAAGGAAGAGTAAGTCAAGAGTGTGTTGGAGGTGAAGAGTGTCAGACAGTGATGAGTATGAAGCTGGAAATCGAAGGTGTATTGATAAATGTTGTCAGCGCACATGCCCCGCAAGTTGGGTGTGAGATGGAAGAGAAAGACGAATGCTGGAGTGAGTTGGTTGAAGTGGTGGAGAGTGTACCCAAGGGGGAGAGAGTGGTGACTGGAGCAGACTTCAATGGGCATGGTGATGAAGGGAAGAGGTGATGGGTAGGTATGGTGTCAAGGAGAGAAATGTGCTATCTCAATGCTATCCCCTCAGTGAATAAAAATGCTACTGCAGGGCGAAGGAGAAGGGGAGGGGGAAGACATGTCTAGAGGCAGCGGGAGAGGAGGAAGGGTAGGAGTGTGGAGATGAGAGTCGGAACTTTGAATGTTGGCACTATAACTGGTAAAGGGAGAGAGCTGGCTGATATGATTGAAATAAGAAAGATAGGTATACTGTGTGTGCAAGAGACCAGGGGGAAGGGGAGTAGCCAGGGGCATCAGAGGTGGGTTCTACCATGGTGCGAATGGGAGGAAAAATGGGGTAGGGGTAATTCTGAAGGAAGAGTAAGTCAAGAGTGTGTTGGAGGTGAAGAGTGTCAGACAGTGATGAGTATGAAGCTGGAAATCGAAGGTGTATTGATAAATGTTGTCAGCGCATATGCCCCACAAGTTGGGTGTGAGATGGAAGAGAAAGACGAATGCTGGAGTGAGTTGGTTGAAGTGGTGGAGAGTGTACCCAAGGGGGAGAGAGTGGTGACTGGAGCAGACTTCAATGGGCATGGTGATGAAGGGAAGAGGTGATGGGTAGGTATGGTGTCAAGGAGAGAAATGTGCTATCACAATGCTATCCCCTCAGTGAATAAAAATGCTACTGTAGGGCGAAGGAGAAGGGGAGGGGGAAGACATGTCTAGAGGCAGCGGGAGAGGAGGAAGGGTAGGAGTGTGGAGATGAGAGTCCGAAATTTTGAAACTTTGAATGTTGGCACTATGACTGGTAAAGGGAGAGAGCTGGCTGATATGATTGAAATAAGAAAGATAGGTATACTGTGTGTGCAAGAGACCAGGTGGAGGTGAAGAGTGTCAGACTGGAGCAGACTTCAATGGGCATGGTGGTGAAGGGAAGAGGTGATGGGTAGGTATGGTGTCAAGGAGAGAAATGTGCTATCACAATGCTATCCCCTCAGTGAATAAAAATTCAGTTGACTATGTAAGACTGCATTGGGAAAAAGATATGAGGGTGGAAATACCTGAGGACATGTGGTTCCATGCCTGAGAAACTCACTGCACCACCACCAACCCACTGACCTGGAGGGACTTCTGCTGGAAGGCATTGATTTGTTTTTTATAACACCAAATCAGAAATCCAAGTTTTCTGGTACCCAGCACCCATGCTGGATAGAGTGTGGATCAATCAATTCAAGTGGATCATGCCCACATATTTTGGTTGTGTCAACATATTCAACCTTTTTGGGAAAAAGTGGGACGTTATCTAGGATCCTGGGCTTTAATATTGATGAGTATTTTTCCTCTCTGTATCTTGCAGTTCCCCCTGAAAACTTATATAAAGGTGATGCCTATCTCCTGAAACATTTCCTAGTAGCATCTAAAAAAGCTGTCACCAAATGTTGGCTGCAGAGAAATCCTCCAAATACGGACCTTTTTACTGGAATTGTCAATTATATATGCTCCATGGAAAAGATGACTTTCGCCCTTCGTCTACAGAAGGACAAAGGGGAGAAATACTGGGGAAAATGGGATTGCTATTTAAAGGAAACTGTTGTTGATTAGGGTTTTTTTTCCCTCTCTTCTTTCTCATTAGGCAACATTGCTGAAATCCCTGTGTGATGACCTGTACCTACACTACCGTTCAAAAGTTTGGGATCACCCTAACAATTTCGTGTTTTCCATGAAAAGTCACACTTATTCACCACCATATGTTGTGAAATGAATAGAAAATAGAGTCAAGACATTGACAAGGTTAGAAATAATGATTTTTATTTGAAATAAGATTTTTTTTACATTAAACTTTGCTTTCGTCAAAGAATCCTCCATTTGCAGCAATTACAGCATTGCAGACCTTTGGCATTCTAGCTGTTAATTTGTTGAGGTAATCTGGAGAAATTGCACCCCACGCTTCCAGAAGCAGCTCCCACAAGTTGGATTGGTTGGATGGGCACTTCTTTGAGCAGATTGAGTTTCTGGAGCATCACATTTGTGGGGTCAATTAAACGCTCAAAATGGCCAGAAAAAGAGAACTTTCATCTGAAACTCGACAGTCTATTCTTGTTCTTAGAAATGAAGGCTATTCCATGCGAGAAATTGCTAAGAAATTGAAGATTTCCTACACCGGTGTGTACTACTCCCTTCAGAGGACAGCACAAACAGGCTCTAACAGGTACTATTTAATGAAGATGCCAGTTGGGGACCTGTGAGGCGTCTGTTTCTCAAACTAGAGACTCTAATGTACTTATCTTCTTGCTCAGTTGTGCAACGCGGCCTCCCACTTCTTTTTCTACTCTGGTTAGAGCCTGTTTGTGCTGTCCTCTGAAGGGAGTAGTACACACCGGTGTAGGAAATCTTCAATTTCTTAGCAATTTCTCGCATGGAATAGCCTTCATTTCTAAGAACAAGAATAGACTGTCGAGTTTCAGATGAAAGTTCTCTTTTTCTGGCCATTTTGAGCGTTTAATTGACCCCACAAATGTGATGCTCCAGAAACTCAATCTGCTCAAAGAAGTGCCCATCCAACCAATCCAACTTGTGGGAGCTGCTTCTGGAAGCGTGGGGTGCAATTTCTCCAGATTACCTCAACAAATTAACAGCTAGAATGCCAAAGGTCTGCAATGCTGTAATTGCTGCAAATGGAGGATTCTTTGACGAAAGCAAAGTTTGATGTAAAAAAATTCTTATTTCAAATACAAATCATTATTTCTAACCTTGTCAATGTCTTGACTCTATTTTCTATTCATTTCACAACATATGGTGGTGAATAAGTGTGACTTTTCATGGAAAACACAAAATTGTTTGGGTGATCCCAAACTTTTGAACGGTAGTGTATATAGTATCTGTCTTTGGTGTTGGATGATTACAAGCAAGACCTCTTTTTCTGTACTTTGTTTGTTTGTATTTTAAATGCTGTTAAAAAGTGTATAAAAAAAGGGAGAGAAATGTGGGAGGACAGATGGTGGTGGATTTTGTGAAAAGGATGGAAATGGCTGTGGTGAATCCATATTTCAAGAAGAGGGAGGAACACAGGGTGACGAATAAGAGTGGAGGAAAGTGCACACAGGTGGACTATATCTTATGTAGAAGGCGCGATCTGAAAGGGATTGGAGATTGCAAGGTTGTGACAGGAGAGAACGTAGCTAGGCAGCATCGGATGGTTGTCTGTAGGATGACTTTGGAGACCAAGAAGAGGAAGAAAGTGAAGGCAGAGCAGAAGATCAAATGGTGAAAGTTAAAGAAGGAAGACTGTCATGTGGAGTTCAGGCAGGAGTTAAGAAAGGCACTGGGTGGTAGTGAAGCGTTGCCGGATGGTTGGGCAACCACTGCAGAAATAGTGAGGGAGACAGCTAGGAAGGTACTTGGTGTGTCATCAGGACAGAGGAAAGGAGGCAAGGAGACTTGGTGGTGGAATGAGGAAGTACAGCAAAGTATACAGAGGAAGAGGTTGGCAAAGAAGAAGTGGGATGGTCAGAGAGATGAAGAAAGTAGACAGGAGTACAAGGAGATGCAGAGTAAAGCAAAGAAAGAGGTGGCAAAGGCAAAGCAAAAGGCATATGGTGAGCTGTATGACAGGTTAGACACAAAGGAAGGAGAATGCTGACAGAGGGACCAAGCTGTGAAGGATGTGCAGCAAGTTAGGGCGATCAAGGATAGAGATGAAAATGTTCTGACAAGTGAGGAGAGTGTGCTGAGAAGGTGGAAGGAGTACTTTGAGGAGCTGATTAATGAAGAAAATGAGAGAGAGAGAAGGCTGGATGATGTAGGGATAGTGAATCAGGAAGTGTGGTGGATTAGCAAGGAAGAACTGAGGGCAGCTATGAAGAGGATGAAGAGTGGAAAGGCAGTTGGTCCTGATGACATACCTGTGGAGGCATGGAGATGTTTAGGAGAGATGGCAGTGGGGTTTTTAACTAGACTGTTTAACACAATCTTGGAAAGTGAGAGGATGCCTGAGGAGTGGGGAAGAAGCATACTGGTACCGATTCTCAAGAATAAGGGCGATGTGCAAAACTGTTGCAACTACAGAGGTATAAAGTTGATCAGCCACAGCATGAAGACATAGGAAAGAGTAATAGAAGCTAGGTTAAGAGGAGAGGTGATGATCAGCGAGCAGCAGTATGGTTTCATGCCACGAAAGAGCACCACAGATGCAATATTTGCTTTGAGAATGTTGATGGAGAAGTATAGAGAAGGCCAGAAGGAGTTACATTGTGTCTTTGTGGATTTAGAGAAAGCATATGACAGGGTGCCGAGAGAGGAGGTGTGGTATTGTATGAGGAAGTTGGGAGTGGCAGAGAAGTATGTAGGAGTGGTGCAGGATATGTATGAGGGAAGTGTGACAGTGGTGAGATGTGCGGTTGGAATGATAGATGGGTTTAAGGTGGAGGAGGGATTACATCAAGGATTGGCTCTGAGCCCTTTCTTGTTTGCAATGGTGATGGACAGGTTGACAGACAAGATCAGGCATGAGTCTCTGTGGACTATGATGTTTGCAGATGAAATTGTGATCTGTAGCAAGAGTATGGTGCAGGTTGAGGAAAGCCTGAAGAGGTGGAGGTATGCACTGGAGAGAAGAGGAATGAAAGTCAGTAGGAGAAGACGGAATACCTATGCATGAATAAGAGGGAGGACAGTGGATTGGTGAGGATGCAAGGAGTAGAGGTGACGAAGGCGTAAGAGTTTAAATACTTGGGGTCAACTGTCCAAAGTAACAAGAAGTGCAGAAGAGAGGTGAAGAAGAGAGTGCAGGCAGGGTGGAGTGGGCAGAGAAGTGTGTCAGGAGTGATTTGTGACAGAAGGGTACCAGCAAGAGTTAAAGGGAAGGTTTACAAGATGGTTGTGAGACCAGCTATGTTATATGGTTTGGAGACAGTGGCACTGACGAAAAGACGGGAGGTGGAGCTGGAGGTGGCAGAGTTGAAGATGCTAAGATTTTCATTGGGAGTGAGGAAGAAGGACAGGATTAGGAAAGATTATATTAGAGGGACCACTCAGGTTGGACGGTTTGGAGACAAAGCAAGAGAGGCAAGATTGAGATGGTTTGAACATGTGTGGAGAAGGATGCTGGGTATATTGGGAGAAGGATGCTGAATATGGAGCTGCCAGGGGAGAAGGAAAGAGGAGGGCCAAAGAGGAGGTTTATGGATGTGGTGAGAGAGGACATGCAGGTGGCTGGTGTGGCAGAGGAAGATGCAGAAGACAGAAAAAAATGGAAACGGATGATCTGCTATGGCGACCCCTAACGGGAGCAGCCGAAAGTAGTAGTAGTAGTAATCATTATTATATTGGTAGTGAGGACATATTCTCAAACTGAATAATATTTGATTTGAGTAATTGAGGACTGGATGAATGAGACAATATTACCTTGACGATGATGCATCAACATTGGTTACTAGTGTAGTACCTTGTAAGAGCACCAGCAATTCCAAGCCAGTGCAACAATAAGTCTAAATAAAAGAACATAGAGCAACATCACAACACCTATGCAAACACGCACACACACAAAGAAAAACAAACAAAACACAGGCACAACCATACATACACGCATAAAATACGATTTAAAATCAGCTATATCATCTCAGTTACATCACCACAGGAGACAGCTCTCTTTCTCTCTGCCATACGTATAAATCAATGCATCAAAGGGCAGACAGAAACGAAAAGTGTGTGTGTGTGTGTATGCATCTGTCCATATGTGTGTGTGCGTCTGGTCAGCTGATTGTTTTAAACAGTCTCACTGTCCTCTTATCTTGTGTGGGCACGTGTGTCTGGCCTTTAGACATACAGCAAGGTTAACAGCCCTGACAAAGGACTGCTCTGGCTGGTCAGTATCAAACCTGTGTATCACACACTGGTGCGTGCAAACATAAGCTGCTTTTCCACCAGCGGAACTACTCGAACCTTTTAGGGGGCCGGCAGCTTTGCTCGTGTTTCCACTAGAGGAGCTACCCCTGACCGGAACTCTTACTGGGACTATTACAGGAATGTCTGTAGTCCCTGCTCTGGGGTAGGTACTTCTGAGCGGCCCTGAAAACCTGCTGGGCAGGGCTCGATGCCAATTGGTTGAACGTCGGAAGCAACCAGCCTACTACTTCAGTGTTCAACAAGCGCCATTTTTATAAGCCAGCAACCAAACTGTGTGGTAGCAAGCACAATTTCGATCAAGCGAAATGGAGAAATCAGCCGAAAAATGTACAGACGAGGAGGTGCAGGCTTTGTTGGCTTACTACGCCACCGACGAGGTTCAGCGGGGGTCTCCTGAGACTGGTGGTTCCTACACGACGCTCAAGAGGGTCGACTATGGCGTAGTTCCACTTGTAGTTCACGCCAGCCTCGGAGTGTGTGTAGTTCTTCCTATGGAAGATTGCCCATAGGTGTCAAGCAGTATGTTTGTGTCTCTGCATCGTGTGAAAGAGAATGTTAGCATGCGAAGCACATTTTTGTGGCTGGGTATGTTGGTGTGTGCCTGCATGCAAAAAAAGTATATGGACATTTTCGTGACTGCATATTTTTTTTGTATGTGCATGCATAGCTGCAAGTGTATCTGAGTGTGTGCACGTGTATTGATGAAATGGTGTGTATGTCTGCATATGCATGGTTGCAAATATACAAGGACGCATGTGTTTGTACATGAGCAAGATTTTATATGTGCATGTGTCCAAGATAAGACCGATGATGCCTAGCCAACACTTACATGGATATTTTTGAAAACGGGGTTTTTCCTCCTTCGTTCTTGAAAAAAAAAAACCCATCCACACAAGCACTGTTTAAAAAAATCTCTGTCCAAATGAAAACGCAAAAACACACACTACTCAACACAATGAATACGCTGTCAAGAGCACGGCAAACCAACAGGCGGTGACATAAACCTAATCATAAAGCCATGTTGGCCGATCAGAAGTCTGAAAAAACGCCACCGACAAGCCAAAAACTCTGTTTTCCCCGTCTACGCGTCAACACTGAAAAAGGAGTTTCTGAAAATCTTCACCCCGGAAGGAGTTGTCCAAAACGTCCGTTTTCAGTGACCTGAAACCCAGTTTGCATGTGGACGAAAGGCCAAAATGCACAGAAAAACAAAATTTTCAAAAAACACCCGTGCACATGTGGACTAGGCATGGTACCGTACTGTTAATGCACAAACCGTACTTGCCATAACAGCACTGAATCTTGTTTGCTGAAAAGAGGAATTCCAGTTTTATCAATACTAATCTCAGAATCATTTATGATTTCAAATCATGCAAAAAGGTTCATCACAACCCCTTCATATTTCTCACTCTATTTTGGGCACACCATTTCCCCCAGATAAATAGCATAAGCCATCCTCTACAAATTTTCCAACACACACACACACACACACACACACACACACAAAATATCAAAACTGCCTTCCAAAGATATATAGCAGTAAGACAGGTGTGTGTGTGTGTGTGTGTGTGTGTGTGTGTGTGTGTGTGTGTGTGTGTGTGTGTGTGTGTGTGTGTGTGTGTGTGTGTGTGTGTGTGTGTGTGTGTGTGTGTGTTAGCTCCAAGTACAGGAACATCACATTGGTGTGGGCTGTGCTAATTCACATCTTCTGACTCACAGACGAGGGACAGATGGACAGATGATGACAGAGTGAAAAAAAGAAGAGGGGGGTGAGAGATGCAGAGTGAGTGACAGAAAGAAACAGAGAAAGAGTGATGAGCACAGGCAGGGACGAGCAAGAGAGAGACGGACAGACAGACAGACAGACAGAGAGCGAGAGAGAGACAGAGCAGAAAATGAAAGAGGGTGGTGAGGGATGCAGGGTGAGTGACAGAAAGAAACAGAAAGAGTGATAAACACAGGCAGGGACGAGCGAGAGAGAGCGAGACAGACAGACAGACAGAGAGAGAGAGAGAGAGAGAGAGAGAGAGAGAGAGAGAGAGAGAGAGAGAGAGAGAGAGAGAGAGAGAGAGAGAGAGAGAGAGAGAGAGGCAGAAAGTGAGAGAGGGTGGTGACAAGCTGCTGCCCTGAGAGGCGATTAGATAAGCAAGAGAGGGACTCTTGTACTGCTGTAACTTTGAACAGGGGGAAGAGGAGCCAAAAGTAAGCAAGTAAAACACATCATGCAAGTCCTAATGGCTCCGTTAACACGTGCTGCAAGGACCAAGGAAGCACACTCATGCACGCGCACGCGCACACACACACACACAAACATACACACACTATGCATTACATAGCAACCAAAAACCACAAGTCGCAGTACTTCACACTAACGCATTAGTTTGATTAATCGCTTCTGCTGTTCTAGTAGCAAAAGCACAGTCCCAAGACCGATCGCCTGTCACAGTGACAATTCAGAATGCTGCAATCTTGAAATATCTGTTAATGTTGCCTGCAGTAACCACAAAGCAACATTATGGGCTGAGAGATGAAATGAAATATTATTGCTCATAAAGCACCATAACACCGTTTGTCATTAATTTTTAAACAACTATTACCTCTGCTCTTTCACCGTCTTCCTTTTTTTCTTCTTTTAATAATTCTTCTTTTTACAATTATTATTCATCATTATTACTGTTTTTATTGTTATCGCTTGCGATGTTTTCAGTAAGATGCAAAAAACATGAGCGGTAAATTGCGTCCACCTCTCTAAACAAGTCCTGTACCCATTTCGAAATGGGCGAATGCAATGACTGACAACAGCTAAACCCCATTCTCATCACCTCTCCAGCATCGTTGCACACAACCTCACAACAGCCGGAGGAAGAAAAAAAAGTTTATCTTTGCAAGCACTATGACACAAAAAAAAAACAACTTTAAGAGAAGTAGTTTTGGCTGTAAACAACCATTAGGCAGTAATGACTGAAGACAGAATTAAGCCCAATGGCTTTTCCATAAGTATTTTAGCGGCTGAGCTGCAGAGGAAAAGAACGCATGCTGGTGATAGATGGTGTGACTGTGCGCCTTGCATACTTTGTAATGACAAGTACTCATTAGGCCTGTCGTGGTCCCACAGGCTCTGTGCTTTTGTGCCACATGGGCAGACGTGCACGCGCACACGCACACACACGCGCGCGCACACACACACACTGAATTCCATAGGCCAATGGGCTTTGTCTACGTTGTCTTCATTACTGAGAGCAGCAAGCAGCAAACACAAACGCTTCCATTGAAAAGACGGGATTCCTAGGATAACCCTCCCCATTGTATTGGAGAGTCCTGGTTCCGGAGTGGGGCCGAAATAGCACACAAAGCTCTGGACTAGTCGTTTTGTATGGAAGCGACTGCTGATTGTTTGGATGGCTGGTTGACTGACTGGCTGGCTGGCTAGCTGGCTGTCCGGCTGGATGGACGGATAGATGGATGAGTGCCTGGCTAGCTGGCTAAATTCCTGGCTGACTGAGCACAGCTTTGTTTTCCCATCATGCTGGTTGGATATCGGTCGTCCGTAGGTTCATCTGTGTGTCCAACTTCCTGTCTGGGGCTTCGTTCACATTACAGGTGGAGGTGATGGAGGTGACCCATCTCCTGTTTTTTTTTTTGTGACAACAGATCTCGTTTCTTCTGAGCACTGTGAATGCAAAAATCTGATATTTTCAAATCAGATTTGCACCAAGTCAACATGTGGTTCTGAATCAGATATATACTCAATCGGCGGCCATGCGACAACAGTGAGAACTGTCAGATCGGATCTCGTGTGTTTTTTTTTTTTCACAACCAGGAGGCAAAGACCACTGTCATCATCGGTGTTGACAGAAGCTCACTTAAATAATGGAGGACCACAGAAGCTATGGGAGTCAGACGAGAGACGGAGAAATTTATAATCTCATTGACATTTGGGGAGATACTTCAACTCAAGCGTTCAAGCTGACAGACTATCATCCGACCTCCACAGCAAATAATCCTTTAAACAAACGACTGTACTGCTATTTCATTTTTTTTTCCATGATAGACTGTCCCACAAATAATACTATGACAAGCCTTGACACTGCCCATCTTCTCCCTCAGAGACATGGACACTGATGGTTTTCAAAAAAGCTCAGCAACCAGTTAATAAAAAAAAAACCCAACAACAACACACACACATTAAAAACACTCAAGATTAAAATCAGTTAAAATGACAAAACTGCAGTCTGCAGTCTTTGAAATGGGAGAGAGCTTCTGCATATCTGCATCTCGGTGGGTCTCCCTCACTCAGTGCACATCGTCACAGTCGGCTCTGTAATGGCCCGAGTCCGGCAGCTGGTCCACACACACTGCCACACTTACGTTTTTTTGTTGTTGGATGAGCCATGCTAGTCATACATGTGACAGTGTTATTCTAAATGTACAAATGTGCATCCTTTCAAGACAGAGGTCTGGTCACACTGGTCCAATCTGGGTCACTTCCAAACAGGAATATTGACGATCGAGACAAAAAACAAGAATTGAGCATCAAGGCTTGCAGTGCAAACGTAGTCTGACTGATGATCTGCCAGACTGTCAGCTGGCTAGTTAGACCGGCAGTCTAACTAGCGAAGGCTGGGAAAAAAGCAATGATTTCTTAACAATTTTCAGCCACAAGAAGGAGTTCTAACTAAAATAACCAGATGTCTGCAGAGTCCTCATGACACGATGTGGATGCCACATGTACACCCTGAGCATTCACTCTCTCCCTGCCCCTGGTGCATCTTCATATGGTTGTGGACACAATTTAATCTGCCCCAAGCCAACTGAACTATTTTGGGGTAGATGTTCCGCACCGCACTCCAGCACAGACTTAATACCAAATCTGTCCAAGCCAAAAAGTACCTCCCACTTCTTTCATATTTTATAGTGCCAGTTAGACTTTGTGGTGGGGTTTCCTCAAACCTCATTTCTGTCCCAATTTCAGAGTTAAAATGTTGTGCTTTTCAGATGTACATTATTTTCCCTCTTATACAGGTGTTGCAAGCCAAGTCATACTTTGGAGAAAGAAAAAAAAAAGATAGTCAAGATTGCAAAATGCCAGAACACTGGAGCACAAGCAGCCAAAAGTACCTCTTTATCAGTCCATATCGTTACTGCAGACTGCCTCCAACTGCAGGCTTGACTTTTTAAAGCTGGAGTAGGAAACTTTAGAGGTGAGCAATTTTGACATTACACCTCATAAAAAAATCCTCCCCCGAACACTGTTTCCTCTTTCCTGTCTGTAACCCCTCCCTCCACATCAGGTTCACATGCATGCCTAAATTTGGCTGTTCTAACTGACAAAACTTATAATTTCATTGATAATCTCATATAAAAAATTTTTTATTTTTTTTTAGTGAATCTTTTAGTTACCCCAACACTGATGGTATGAAGCCCTTTTGTACTTGTGGGTGAACATCCTTATGTCGTGGAGAGTAAAATCCACTGCAGTTGTTAATCTATGCATGAAAAAATGACACCCCCCCCCCCAGCAAATCTCTTAGTTACCCCAACACTGATGATGTGAAACCCTTTTGTACTTAAAGGTGAAGTTTTTATTAAGACGAGCACCGTCTAGACTATTCACCTCTACAAAATCCACGGTGACGACAAGAAAACCAACAGAAAGTCCGTGTACGTGAATGAATGACAGGCAGGAGGACCGCCCAGTCACAGAGGGCTTTCCTTGATTGGCTGAGTGCAACCGGGAGCAGTAACGTCTCAACCAATCAGGGGAGCTCAGGTGAGAGTTTTAGATCCTGAATACAGATGCAAGATTAAAAACAGAGGCTTGATTTTCTCTCAGGCTATTAGAATGACTCATAGCTGTAAGAGGGATATGAATTTTATTTTTGACAAATAAAATTTGTCGAAATAAAATTCAAAAGTGAAAGAAGAGTTGCCGCCCTAGCTTTAACAGTCTACATTTCGTTGCAGTTTGCAGAGTCTTCAGCACTCCCTTTCAAGGAGGTCAAGCTCTCCTTGTGTCAAGCTGCCATTCAGCATACATACTTTGGCCTAGATATTGCTATCTAGTGTGTCTGTTGGTTTTACAGTATTAGTTCTAGGACCCTAATGGACTTTTTGTTTGTTTTATTTTATTTATTTATTTTCATTTTTTATTTTGCTTTATTGTGTTTATTAAGACTATAATAAATAATAACAATAATAATAATAATAATAATAATAATAACTATAGACTGAGAACCAGCCTGTGTTTATTTCTTTGCACTCAAAACCTGAAAACGCCATGATTAAAGAAACAAATGTATTAATAATGTGGCCATAATGTGAAACAGTTTGTAAATATGAGTCAGACATATTCATTAATAACCTTTATATTGACGGCTGCCTCAGGCTATCCATATGTGAATGTTTCTTGCCAATTATAAATTTTCTTACACATGAAACTGTTTTTTTTCCGTCTTCAGTTCCCCAAGGAACTCATACTCTTTTTTGGTCCGTCCCAATTTGACAGTGGCAGCTATCCGGTAAGGGATTTTTAGAAGCCCACATCGATGCAGGGAAATCAAAACTCCCAATTACTGGGTTCTCCTGATGACCTGGTGGCCTAACATGCACATATATTGTGTCATAGGATTGACTTCAGCACAAAACCTGTCATGAGTCATTCCCTCACATCCCTCCCTCGCATTACTTCCAAAATTCCCCACTATCTGATGAATCTCGTTCAGTCACATTAATAATAATCATCTGAACATTAAAGAGTACCAGTCTATCTAAGAGTGTGCTGTCAAATAAGGTTCCAAGACCAAAGTGTGACGCAAAAACGTAGGTAGATAATAACTGGTTTGTTGGTTAATTGCCACCATTATGCTGATGTCGAAAAGAGTGGTTGCTATGGGGAAAATCGCTGCAGACAGAAACTGGAGAAGTAAGTGCGTAGTCATTAGGTTATCAATGTGCATATTTATGCTGATTACATAATGGCTGCAAAAAAAAAATAGAAGCATGATTTCCATGCATCTCCTTTCATTTTCTGTAGAACCTAGCTATGCCACTTCAGGCAACCAACTCTGAAAGGGAGTTTAATTGAGATTTCATCCAGTCCTGGCATTTCCAGACCCGTTAATGGGAGTGTGGACTGGTAAAGATGGATGCTTTCATCTCGGACTGGGCCCTGGGTTATAGCTAACAAGGTTCAGGGTCTCCAATCTAGTAAACTACGTGTTAACAGAGGAGGAACTGAGAAAAGAACCGATGAAAGGATGAAGGAGATAGAGAAGGAGGGGAGAAAAGGACAAAACCAGATGGGTAGGATAGTGGGATGTCGGGGGGGCGGTACTTTTGGAGAGAGAATCTTTTGGCTATAAAAGGTCTTTTAGTTAAGAACAACTAGAGGAAGGGTGGGAAAGACGGCGAGAAAGAAATGATGAATAGAAAGAGGGGAGCAGTAATAGAGAAGGTAAAGGAAGAAGTTTAAACTTTACTTGGGGGGGAGGTGAAGGAAAAATCATCCTTATTATGAGCAGGAGCAACAGCCCGAGGCAAAGCCAGACACGGTGAGAGAGAGAGACGCACGTGCACTCACTCACACACACACACACACACACACACACACACACACACACACACACACACACACACACACACACACACACACACACACACACACACACACACACACACAGAGCTCAGCACACTTTAACACACATAAGGGCTAACACACAGACACACACACATGGAGAAAAGGCCTCCACATGAACACACAACACACACACACTGACCTACAACTCGCACACATTTATACATCACACTTCAGAGCACACATATGCACACACTATATACACAGCCCCCCCACACACACACACACACACACACAGACACACACCATGACCTAATAAGTCTAGCGGTAGCTATCTCTGTAAACTGATATGGTCATGAGGTGCAGATGCATACCAAGGCTGTTCCAGGCGGTATATTTCAATTAGAGGGGAGGTTGTGAGGGGAAGCAGAGGAGACGGTTCCACTAACTAGACACCACTGTGCAAACAGCACCCCGCCGGAAAAGTAACACCTGGAGAGGATCACGGTTATTTCTTTGCAAAACCCAAGTCAATGTTAGCAGCGCCAACTTTTAGTCAGAACAGTGGTTGAAGAGAAGCAGAGGATAAACTGAGTGAGTTCACATGCTAATGGTCAGTTATCAAGTTAGAGAATTAACATTATCCTATTTCTCTATACCCGGGAGCACCTGCTTTCACAAGACATGGGTGTCATCGCACCGTTGGCTGTGTATTCTGTCTCACTGGCCAGTGTGCAATGAGAAATGTAGTGGGATATCAGCATATTGACATTACCAAGTCAAATGTCTAGAATTCTTTTCAATTATGTCTAAAAATAACCACACAACCAATTTTCCTCGTAGACCAGGTATGCAAACACATAATTGAATTTAGGTTATTAGCTTTAGATTAAAATGAGCAAAAATGTTAACCTCATAACGCTGAAACTTGTGTTGGCCCTTCATTATTTCACCTCGCTCCTTACAGGAGAAATGAGTAGCTTTCCGCAAGTGGTGTGATGAGCACATCTGTACGGAAATGAAGGAAGACACAACATTCTCTCTAAAAGCCAGGGACTCTACACTCTTCTAATACTTTGTTTAGCAAGTTGTCTTGACAAATTCCCACCTCAGAAGAAAATGTAGCTGCTAACAATTCAGCAGGAACACAGGACAACGGCTTCCCTGCTCCCACACATTTCTACATATATATATATATATATATATATATATATATATATATATATATACACACACACACACACATATTGTATATACACTCACTGGCCATACATATATATATATGTGTGTGTGTGTGTGTGTGTGTGTGTGTGTGTGTGTGTGTGTGTGTGTGTGTGTGTAAAGTGACAGCTGTGTCCGCATTCTCGGCACAAAGTCAAATACATTTTCAGTGGGTGTCGGACTCCACCAAGGTTGTCCCTTGTCTCCAATTCTGTTTGTTATATCCATGGACAGGATCTCAAGGTGCAGCCAAGGTGAGGAGTGTGTCCGTTCTGGGAACCTCAGAATTGAATCTCTGCTCTTCGCAGATGATGTGGTTTTGTTGGCTTCATCAGAACACGGCCTCCAGCACGCACTGGGGTGGTTTGCAGCTGAGTGTGAAATGGCTGGGATGAGAGTCAGCACCTCCAAGTCTGAGGTCATGGTTCTCTACCAGAAAATGGTGGATTGCTCCCTCCGGGGTCCATGGTTCTCTACCAGAAAATGGTGGATTGCTCCCTTCGGGTTGGGGATGAGTTGTTGCCTCAAGTGAAGGAGTTCAAGTATCTCGGGGTCTTGTTCACAAGTGAGGGTAGGATGGAGTAGGAGATTGACAGGCAGATTGGTGCAGCATCAGCAGTAATACGGACGTTGTACCGGACCATGTGGTGAAGAAGGAGCTGAGCCGGAAAGCAAAGCTCTCAATTTACCAGTCAATCTTCCTTCCAACCCTCACCTATGGCCATGAGCTTTGGGTAGTGACCGAAAGGGTGAGATTGCAGATACAAGCGGCTGAAATGAGTTTCCTCCGTAGGATGTCTGGGCTCAGCCTTGGAGATAGGGTGAGGAGCTCGGACATCTGGAGGGAGCTTGGAGTAGAGCCGCTGCTCTTTCGCATCGAAAGGAGCCAGCTGAGGCAGTTCTGCATCTGATTAGGATGCCTCCTGGGCACCTTCCTTTGGAGGTTTACCAGGCACGTCCAACTAGGAGGAGACCCCGGGATAGACCCAGAACTCGCTGGAGGTACTACATGTCCAATCTGGCCTGGGAACACCTTGGGATCCCCCAGGAGGAGCTGGAGGGCGTTGCTGGGGAGAGAGATGTCTGGAGTGCCCTACTTAGCTTGCTGCCACCGTGACCCCACCCCGGAGAATCGGCTGATCAATGAATGAATGAATGAATGAATGAATGAATGAATGAATGAATGAATGAATGAATGAATGAATGAATGGAGTGGGGGTTTTTTCTTTCGGAAAAAGTCAGTAGTGCTGATAAAAGTGCTCAACAAATCAGGAGCGGAATATTAAGATAGATGTAGGAAAAAATAAACTTTAATACATAACAGTACAAGCCTATTTTGTGTGTCACACACCCATCAGCTGCCAATGTGATTCAACAAAGAAGAACACATAGGCATAACTTTGTTAAAAGAAACACTCAACGGTAGGGAAAGTGCTCAACAAATACAGAGCAAAATAATCCAGTGAGTCAAGTAAATTGTTTATGAGACAATACAAGTCTGTTTCATGTCATAAGAGCAACCATCAGCTGTCAAAAAGCTACTCAGGAAAGGACATACCATTTACTGCCTCATCATGCACATCACATGCACAACGTCCAATGGGGATGGGAGAGGTGCGACATTCAAAAATTCAAAAACGCGTGATCGCTAACGGTCCAATCGGGGGGGGGGGCGTGGTATTTATTTGTCTATTGGCATGATTTATTTTTAATTACAAAATAGGTGCTTATATCTATGTCTGCAACTGCTGGCCAATTCATTCCTGTTATTCAATGTGGACATTTGCAAATGGTTTGCATGGTTTAGTTTGGTTTGGTTTGCAAATGATAAAATATTTGTCAGTTAGACATAGATTGCACATTTTACTACTGGTTGAATATGCTTTGTTCTTTGAGAGGATTTTCCAGGTGGTTGAATAATTAATGTTTCCGTCTGCCAATGACCAAATATAATGGCTTAATGATGTGACATTCTTTAAGCGGTTGTTTCTAAAGCTACACGTGTGCATTAAACCTCTTTTTGAAAGTTCCCTCTGTTAGTCCGACGTATGTCTCTATTTTGCCATTGTCGTCTCTTGTCACCATAGCTTGGTATATAGCGCCTTTCGCCTGGCATTTTCTGTCGAGGGGGCATGAGTCGTTCACACGGCAGTTGCAGTTGGGGGAGTCCGGTTGTGATGAAGGTGTCACTGATTTGTTCATGATTCTTGTGTTGTGGGCCGATATTATTTGTTGAATGTTAGGCATGCAGCTGTAACTAATTTTGATGGTCGTCCCCCCCCCCCGCCCCCACCCCATTGAACCGTTAGCGATCACGTTTTTGAATGTTTGAATGTCACACCTCCCCCTTCTCCACTGGACGTTGTGCACGTGATGTGCATGACGAGGCAGTAAATGGTATGTTCTTTCCTGAGTAGCTTTATTGACAGCTGATGATTGCTTATGGCAAGAAACAGGCTTGTACTGTCTCATAGAGAATTTACTTGACTCACTAGATTTTTATATAAATAAATTATATATATATATATATATATATATATATATATATATATATATATACACACATACATATTGTTTGTAGATTTCAGGTGAAATATGAGAAAATGAGAAAGAAAAATGTGGAGCTACAGAAAATAGGACTGTGTCCTTTTCAAATATGACCAAATTACCTCCAATTACCATTTCCTGACAGACAGATGTGCTAAACACATTGCTTAGCTTAGCCTTTGCAGTTTCCTTGCTAATTCTCCGTTAATTGCCCAGTGTAGTAAAGTATGGTCTGGCTGTGACCAATGATGCTGAAAATCTCTCTCCTGCTCTCTCTCTCTCTCTCTCTCTCTCTCTCTCTCTCTCTCTCTCTCTCTCTCTCTCTCTCTCTCTCTCTCTCTCTCTCTCTCTCTCTCTCTCTCTCTCTCTCTCTCTGGGGACATGGAGATGTTCTGTGCACTGTAGAAAACCAATTACTTCTTCTTCTTAATTTCTGAAAAGGGAAGGTCTGTATATTTTGTTTTTACGGTGTATGGGGATTGTTGTGTTTCACTATGTATATGAGCATATGTGTTAATATTGTTATTTTAATGTGAATGGAAAATTGGACCATTAAAGATTTGGTTAAAGGTCAAGGTCTCTCTCTCTCTCTCTCTCTCTCTCTCTCTCTCTCTCTCTCTCTCTCTCTCTCTCTCTCTCTCTCTCTCTGAGTGTTTGATTTTTGTAATGGCACAGCGGGCATAGCTACTTTCGGTGAGGACTGTGTGTGTCATACAAACACACAGTCCTTCAGTCCCAAGCCGTCGATGTTCAGCGATCTCCAAAAGAGCCCCTGGCCTACTGAACTGGGCAAAGTAGAGGTGCCCAAGAAGAGCTCACAACATTTTAATATGGGGCGAAGCAGTTTTAGCTGTGTAATCGAGCATACCTATGCATACAGAGCTCAAATATCTACTCCGCCACCCCTTTCTTTGCGTCACTAAGGTTTCAAGTACCACTCCTCCACTTAACTCATCTGTTAATGTTCGAAGGCCATGGTCACACTTGTTTTTCAATGCAACTTTTGTGATCGGACGTGCCAAATTGGAACTCTGCTGTGTCTGCATGCGTGTCCACACTTGACACTTCAATGTGGACTGCCTGTTTGGACAGACATCAGATTTAAATGTTTCCACTTGTTATGTATGGAAGAATGGCATATGGTGCGAGAGAATCTTCTTTTCTTTAGATTGGGTTTGTTTTCTAATGGTGGCAGGGCCCACAAGAGACGTGTATTGTTGAGGAGAGAGCAGCTGAGATTATCGCAGCCATTGTGCTGCTCATCACCGAAAAGGACAAGTACATTGGATCTCAGCTGTACTCCAGCCTCAGTTTTCCACCATTTTGATCCCTCTTTCTTTGCTTTGCACATGAGGGGAAAGGAACTCGTTTATGGTGAGAAAAAGGTGTGAGTCTTACACTCAATAAATTGTCTGGGTTGTGCCCATATGCTGTCCACACCTCGTGGCGATCTGATCTCAGTACAAGCCAGGCCTCCTCGGCATGCGGCCTGGCTCACTGGATGTCAGCTAGAGTTGATCTTAGAGCGGGTGTCCGGGTGTGACCGCATGAAAAGAGTCGCTTTGAGGAGACAAGTGTTAAGTATGGTTTCGGTAATTTGACCTTGCACAAAAGCCAGCTCATCCTCGGTGACAAAATCCAATGAAGTAAACCCAATGAAAATATCAATGAATCCAATGAGAAAAATCCCCAATGAGAAGGAGATTAGGAAATGTGGGCTGCAATTCCACTGCCAATTACCATTCAAAATTGGTCATCTTTTCTACACTGTTATAAGTAAAAACACACCATTATGCTTTCCCAATCTTTTATGAAGTCCACAGTTTAACCCTGATTCAGAATGCTGTGCCCGCAATGGACTTCAGGTTTTGCAACAGTTGAATGGTGACAGTCGGAGCAATCACTGGAGATTCCTCTGTGCTGCTGTGAAGTACTGCCATTTTAAAAAGAGCAGGTCAGCGGTCGCTGTGGTTTAAACGTGACTTACAGCAGAGGTCAACAGCAGGACTAACAGGGACAGACAAGCAATGCTGGAATTACCACAGGTTTGGGGTTTTTTCCCTTCCTTTTTTTTTAATCTTGGGCTGAAACTATGGTTGAAAGAGTGAGAGAGAGAGCCAGAGAGAGCGCAAGAGAGAGCGTGAGAGAGAGAGAGAGAATAACAAAAACATAGAAAGAAAGGGAGACTCGGTCTGGCTGGGGAGATGTAGTCCAACTGCATCGGAAAAGGATCCGAGAGTTGGCAAATCCACACTGGAGTGTCGCAAACATAAACACACACACACACACACACACACACACACACACACACACACACACACACACACACACACACACACACACACACACACACACACACACACACACACACACACACACAGAATCTGACCCCATGGTAATTTGACTTTGACACAGGAGCTGGTTTGGGGAATGGCGTGGGGTGGGTTGGGTGGGGGGGTTGCTGGCAAGCAGTGGTGTGCAGTGAGGGTGAGGAAGATTAAAGCTCAATATCTGATCCTTCAGATAAATACAATTACACACACACATACACTGAGACACACCAGTGATAAGCTATCAATCCTTCACGTCACAGATTAGAGTGGTCAGGTGTTTTCAAACACACACATGAACACAAACCAACACAAACGTGCAAGTGCATGCACACACACACACACATGCACGCAAACACACACATCTATAGTGTACTGTCTCACAGACACATGTAAAGACGAGGAACAATTACACACCTATATGCATCTGATGAAGTTTTTGTGATCAATGCTGAATAAGAGAATGTGTGTGTGTGTGTGTGTGTGTGTGTGTGTGTGTGTGTGTGTGTGTGTGTGTGTGTGTGTGTGTGTGTGTGTGTGTGTGTGTGTGTGTGTGTGTGTGTGTGTGTGCATATGAGAGTGTACATGCACACATTGTTTTCTTTGGTGCCCAGTGGAACACTGCATTGAGTGCATGCCATATTCTAATCTGGGAGCCATGCCATCATGTTTTCTCTCTCTCTCTCTCTCTCTCTCTCTCTCTCTCTCTCTCTCTCTCTCTCTCTCTCTCTCTCTCTCTCTCTCTCTCTCTCTCTCTCTCTCTCTCTCTCTCTCTCTCTCTCTCTCTCTCTCACTCTCTCTCTGTCTGTCTGTATATCTGTCTGTCTCTCTCTCGCTCTCTCTGTGTCTGTCTGTCTGTCTGTCTGTCTGTCTCTCTCGCTTGCTCACTCTCTCTCTGTCTGTCTGTCTCTCTCTCTCTGGCTCTCTCTCTCTCTCTCTCTCTCTCTGGATCGGGATCGCTCTCTCTCTGGCACTCTCTGGCTCTCTCTTTCTCTCTCTGTCTCTCTGTCTCTCTCGCTCTTTACCCCCTTCTCTCACCGTCTCACTCTTTTCTCACCCTCTCAAAAAAAAAAGAGACAAAAATGCCTCAGGTCTTTCCTGGTTTAGTGGTCAACTTCAGTCTAAAATCTTAAGTTCAGAGCTGCAAACTTTCCTTCCAAAGGCCCCTTCCTTTCTTTCCTTTATGCGGACAGTCTTCAGTAGTCTCACCTCTGCTGCAGCGTTCTGTATTAAAGGGCCCTTAATAGAATTCAGAGGACATTACCTTGGAAAAAAGGCTCTCGATGACTCTCCCACCCGAGGTTAAAACTCTTTGAAGACATGTAAATTTAATTTCAAGCTTTCTCCATCTTAATTGAAAAGGCTAATGATGACTCTCAAGAAGTTACTAGCACATTATGCTATCAAACCACTGAAAGAAGTCCTTGAAATGAAACGAACAGCGCTCTGTTGATGTGGAGAAGATAGGGGTGGAGGAAAAGAGACGGAAGTAGGGGGAACAGCGAGGTTTAGAGAGAAGCAGCAGAATGGTGGCGTAAAATTATCCAGCTTGTTTTTTTTTTTTGGGATCCCCCCCCCCTTTGTCTCCCCAATTGTACTTGGCCAATTACCCCACTCTTCCGAGTCATCCCGGTCACTGCTCCACCCCCTCTGCCGATCCGGGGAGGGCTGCAGACTACCACATGCCTCCTCTGATACACGTGGAGTTGCCAGCCGCTTCTTTTCACCTGGCAGTGAGGAGTTTCACCAGGGGGTCGTAGCGCGTGGGAGTATCACACTATTCCCCTCAGTCCCCCCCCCGAACAGGCACCCCCCCCCCAACCGACCAGAGGAGGCGCTAGTGAAGCGACTAGGACACATACCCACATCCGGCTTCCCGCCCGCAGACACAGCCAATTGTGTCTGTAGGGACGTCCAACCGATCCTCATGTTGGTAGGCAACGGAATAGACTGCCATGCCACCCGGACACCCCTCCAGCTTGTTTTTGATTGTTTTTGGGCAGCCAATTTAAAGGAAAAAAAACCTTGCTGGTATAACTATAGGTTAAACTAAATCTAGAAAAATGAAAAGATAAATGTTAAAATATGTGCACTAATAAGAAGTGCACATATTAAACGATAAATGGTCACACCAGCTAAAGGGAAACGATCCCGACTTTCAACATTTTCTCTCTCTCTCTCTCTCTCTCTCTCTCTCTCTCTCTCTCTCTCATGGGCTAACACACGATTGGCAGCCATAATAGTGAGCAGTCTTCTACATGACTCTGAAACGCTGCCAAAGTTGTGTCCACCTGTGACATCACTGGTGGACAATCTGTGACAGTGAAAACTTATTTCTTGGCTTGCTGACACACGATGTTGTTTACAGGAAAATGTGAACAACAAAACTACATACAGATGTAATGTAGTGTTGCTATTTGAATTTTCTTATACAGCTCTGAAAACGCTTTCTTAGATAATATTTTTTTTGCAAAACTGACTGATACTAACGTAAAGTTTAATTTTTTTTCTACATTTATTTCTGATTTTTCCCTTTTTCTCTCAATTTAGTGGCCAATCGATCCCTATTTTAGTTCGAACTCGTATTGCATGCGTTCGCCAACTGCATCGCCACTTCCGTGACAAGGCGACTCCAGGCCGAACCACTGCTTTTTCCCACACACCCAGAGACGCATTCATGTGACGAACACAAGCCGACTCCGCCCCCTCCCGAAGACAGCGTTGCCAATTATTGCTGCTTCGTCGAGTCCGGCCGTAGTCTGATCTGACGAGACCGGGGCGCAAACCCCGGTCCCCAGTGGGCAACTGCATCTACACAAAGCCGATGTTTAGACCGCTACACCACCGTGGTACCCTGTAAAGTTACATTTATTACATTCAAATTTTTCTTTACTTTCAAGACAGTGACCAAGCGTGCTCAAACTTTGCTTCCTTTCTTCGGTTACACCGCGGCTGCCTGACAGAGGGGAAACTCCTGTATAGATGCTGCGTATGCACAAAACCTTTGCGTATGCAGTTTCGCACGCATACGTCAGATTTATAAAAAGAAAAACTCGACGTGAGAATGTCAGTGGCGCCCCAAAGGGGTGGCCAGGGGTGGCAACGGCCACCCTGATACTATCCCTGCCCCCCCCCCGCTGCCCCCCCCCCAGCCACGAGTCGCATATGCAGAATGTGCTTCTGATTATGCATAATATGCTTCTATCTGATATTTTACATTAGTTGCTGTTCATTTAAATCAATAATGTATATTTTTCTTAACTCTCATATTGACAGTTTTCAACTAGCCTATACAGTATACTACAACAGCTGCATAGAATTCCCGAAATTCAGTCATGGCTTTTGGTTTTGGTGTGCCACCCCAAGATTTTCAGTGGCCCCATTTGGCCACCCCTATGAAAAATTTCTGGGGGCGCCACTGCAGAATGTGTGTACAGCCACGCAGAGATCAACCCATGCGTGTGCACATTTTGTAAATGGTGGGAAATCTTGACGCCTACGGTAATGTGATGAAAGCCTATACACACGGCCTGCTCTTCATAAGTGCTGTTTAAAAATGCGGAAAATCACAAGTTACTCGCTAGCAGCACTGATGTGTCCTACAGCCTGTGGGTTTCTCTCATAGCAGCAGCAGAAACCATGAACCCCGGTGACTCCTACGGTCCCACTTTCATGTCTGACCATTTTTTCAACTCATCAATGGTGCAGGGCTCAGAGTTGGCCATATTTACCACTTCTGTGATATTTGGCCACTCACATGTTCCGTTTCATTGTTTTTTTTTTCTTGGATTGTTCCCTTTTTCTCCCCAGTTGTATCCGGCCAATCACCCCACTCATCTGAGTCATCCCGTTCTCTGCACCGACCCCTCTGCCGATCCGGGGAGGGCTGCAGACTACCACATGCCTCCTCCGATACATGTGGAGTCGCCAGCCGCTTCTTCTCACCTGACAGTGAGGAGTTTCGTCAGGGGGACATAGCGCTTTCTCCCCCCCCCGAACAGGCGCCCTGACCGACATGACGAGGCGCTAGTGCAGTGACCAGGACCCATACCCACATCCGGCTTCCCAACCCCCAGGAGCGGCCAATTGTGTCCGTAGGGACGCCTGACCAAGCTGGAGGTAACATGGGGATTCGAACTGGCGATCCTCATGTTGGTAGGCAACGGAAGAGACCGCTACGCTACCCAGACACCCACACGTTCCCTTTTTGTTGAACATTATCAACTGAAAAACAACCAAATAATATATATATTCCAGCTTTATCTCATCAACCAGTGTCTCCACTTCACAGCCTGTGATCTTTTTTTAGTTTCTGTTCAGACATTGCCATTGAGTTTACTGACGAACATGGGCTATTAATGTACATTTGAATATCAAAAAAGGGCATTTCAACATCCATTCATGGTAACTTTGGTGCGACAACAGGGTGGGACAAGAGGTTTGTGCATGTGCAAGTTCTAAGTGCACATGATTTGGCGTATGCAAGGTTTTATAGTCTGATTTTTTTGAACATACATAGTTTTCTTGTTTTGAGCATAAGCAAGTTTTTAGAATAGATCCTATGTAGTTTTTTTGCATGAGACCCCTGCTTTCTAAAACACCCTGTATGCTCTCAAACATCTTTTATTAGAGACAAATTCTGGAGCTACCTTTAATCTTGTCACCAGAAGTAGCTAAGAAAACGGGCTTGAGACTCATTAATGACCCATTGCTGAATAAAAGTGACAATACATGTGGCAGTTGTGATTCATCATCTGCTGATCACGCTCATTTTTATTTTCTCATTTCCAAAATGAAAATGCCTTCTGTTCATCTATTTTTAGTACTCTTTGGTATTCTCAGTGCTCTTTGTTTTTTACCGGAACTCTCATGAATCTGGAGCCTTTTCCCTAAATGATAAAAACCCACCTCATTTAAAAAAAAGAAAAGGATTTGCTCACCTTTGCCTCAGTTATAGGTCTATTCTCCAATAACTTGTACTGCTATAGTGAAAATCTCCAATGCTGACTTATGCATGCGCAATAATCCAGGTAAGAAAATCAAATAAAGTTGTATCAGTTCATCTGGATACAATGTTTATTGACAGATACGTTTCATCACTCATCTAAGTGACCTCTTCAGTCTAAACTGACTGCAGATGTCCCCACCCTTATAAACAATACAGATCCATAACGACCAAAACCAACAATCAGTTTCATATGCAAATATGGGCGTGACCATTAACTAGAGTTACAAAGGCCATGTGCACTATTCACAGAGGATTTGGGAATGTTTGCAATCACAGCATTGTAAGATGGCGACAGTGTACTCTTGGGCTCCCTCCTCGGTTCAGAGATGGTCGTTCCCTCTTCACATGGATAATCTCTGACTCCCTGTTCAAACCAGCGTTCCTCCCTATCAAGGATGTGCACATCCTCATCCTTGAAAGAGTGGCCACTGGCCTGTTGATGGGTGTAGACTGTGGAGTCCTGGCCTGACGCATTATTAGGAATCAGGAACAATTTATTGTCATTTCTTTCATGTACGTGCGTACACAAAAGAAATAAAATTTCATTTCATTTCCCTCAGACCACAGCAGTGCAACAAAAAAGACAAAAAAACACACATCCAAAATTTCCCAAAAATGACACCACCAAAAACAGGGGGAACAAAGCAAAAAAACACAAACAATTAACAAACAACACAGTCCACTCAGTACAACACAGTCCAAAAGTTCCACTGTTCAGAGAACAAACTCCAGCCAGGATGACTGTCGGAACTGCCGGTCTATATGGGCTAGCAGTTAGTTTAGACTAACCCACTTCTGTGTCCCGTCAGACCGCCCTCGGTGTTTCCTCTTCAGGTGCAGTTCCAGGCAGAGCCGTGGTCCTTGGGCCCACCGGATGCAGCAGACCAGGCTCCCTCGCCAATCAAACACTAGCTGTCCCAGCCAGACACCTTCGACACACCTCCCCCGCACTCCACACAATGACACAAAGGCAGATGCAGACAAAAATACTGCACAGTCCACGCTAGGCGAGGCCGCTGCCAGACCGCTTTGGTGTTTCCTCTCGGGCGCAGCTCCGGGCAGGGCCACGGTCCCTGGGCTCACAGGACGCGGCAGACCAAGCTCTCTCAGCCAATCCAATGTCAGCTCTCCCAGCCATTAAACGAAAAAAATCAACAATCAAAATAAAAACTTCACACGATGACACAAACTTAGACGCAGATGTAAATGTGGACAAAGACACTGCATAGTCGGTACTGGGTGAGGCCACGGCAAACGTGAGTTCATACTGCCAGCTCTTCTGTGTTGTGCCATCCTCTTGGCCAGCATCTGTTTAGTTTCCCCAATGTACATGTAACAGCCTCTTTGACTCCCTGTGCATCTGTCACCATCTTACAATGTTGTAATTGTAAACATTCCCAAATCCTCTGTGAATAGTACACATGGCCGTTGTAACTCTAGATAATGGTCACGTCCATATTTACATATAAAACTGACCGTTGGTTTCGGTCGTTATGCCAATGTATTGCTTATAAGGGTGGGGATACCTGCAGTCATCTTCAATTGAAGAGGTCACTTAGATGAGTGATGAAATGTATCTGCCAATAAACATTGTTTCCAGATGAACTGATTCAACTTTCTTTGATATTCAATGCTGACTTCTTTCACCCACTGGCTTAACGATGTAATGCAAGATGTAATGTATATTATTCATCTATAAAAAGTGACATACAACACAGGGGCTCAATTGATCATTTTAATGGAATCCTATTGTCTCTTGTACCCCGTGGACCCACCACCTGCGAGGGTGAGCATTGGGGTAGGGTGCAATGCAGGCCGGGTGGCAGGCAAAGGCGGGGACCGGGGCGTGCCAACTTCTGGCATTGTAGACTGGTCCTCGGGACATGGAATGTCACCTCTCTGGCAGGGAAGGAGCCTGAAGTGGTGCAGGAAGTGGAGCAGTACCAACTACATATAGTTGGACTCACCTCCATACATAGCATGGGCTATGTATGGAGGTGGCTTTTTACTTTTCTGGAGTTGGCCAAGGTGACAGGCGTCGAGTGGGTGTGGGGATGCTCACAAGTCCTTGGTTGAGCGTTGCCGTGTCGGAGTTCTCCCTGGGGAATGAGAGGGTCACCTCTATACGATTGCGAGTCGATGGGGGAATGCTCTGACTGTTGTGTGTGCTTATGCACCGAATAGCAGTTTGAAATATTTAGCCTTCTTGAAGTCTCTGGGTGGTGTCCTGGATAGGGTTCCGCCTCGAGACTCTATAGTTCTGCTGGGGGGCTTCAATTCTCGCGTGGGCAACGATGGAGAAACCTGGAGGAGCGTGATTGGGAGGAATGGCCTCCCTGATCTGAACCCAAGCAGTGCCTTATAACTGGACTTCTATGTGAGTCATGGATTGGCCATAACACACACCATGTTCGAACATAAGGTAGTTCATAAGTGTACTTGGTACCAGAACACCTTAGGCCAAAGATCGATGACAGACTTTGTGGTTGTGTCATCAGATCTGCGGCCGTATGTTTTAGACACTTGGGTGAAGAGAGGAGCAGAGCTGTCAACTGCTCACCACCTGGTGGTGAGTTGAATCAGATGGCGGGGAAGGCTGCCAGACAGACCTGGCAAACTCAAACGTGTAGTGAGGGTGAACTGGAAACGTCTGGCAGAGGCCCGTGTCCGTGACGTCTTCAACTCCCACCACTAGAAGAAGTTCTCGTTTATTCCGAGGGAGGCTGGGGACATGGAGTCTGAGTGGGTCCATGTTCAAAGCCTCTATTGCTGATGCGGCAGGTAGGAGCTGTAGTCATAAGGTCATTGGTGCCTGTCGAGGTGGCAACCTAAGAACTCGCTGGTGGACACTGGCAGTGAAGGAAGCCATCAGGTGGAAGAAGGGGGCCTTTCGGGCTTGGTTGGCCCAGGGGTCTCCTGAAGCAGCAGACAGGTACCGGGAGGCCAGAAGGGCTTCTGTGGCCGTGGAAGCAAAAATTCAGCAAAGCTATGGAGGGAGACTTTTGGTTAGCCTCAAGGAAGTTCTGGCAAACCATCTGGTGACTCAGGAAGGGGAAGCAGGGCTTAACTCAGGCTGTGTTCAGCCGGAGAGGGGAACTGCTGACCCAGACTGGGGATGTTGTTGGGTGGTGGAAAGAACACTTTGAGGAGCTCCTGAACCTGGCTAACATGTCCTCAGTGGATGAGATAGAGTCTGAAGACTAGGGGGAAGCCCACCCATATCCCTGGCAAAGGTCTCTAGTTAAGAAGCTCCTCGGTTGCAAGATGCCGGGTGTGGATGAGATTCGCCCTGAGATGCTGAAGGCTCTGGACATTGTTGGGCTGTCTTGGCCGACACGCCTTTTCAGTGTCGCATGGAGGAATGGGGACAGCACCTGTGGAGTGGCAGACTGGCGTGGGGGTTCCCATATTAAAAAAAGGGGACCAGAGGGTGTGCGCTAATAATCGGGGCATTACACTGCTCAGCCTCCCTGGGAAAGTCTATTCTAGGGTGCTGGAAAGGAGGCTCCGACCGATTGTCGAACCTCGGATCCAGAATGAACAATGCGGATTCCATCCTGGCTGTGGAACAACGGACCAACTCTTTACACTTGCGGAAGTGCTGAGGGAGGTATGGGAGTTTGACCAGCCAGTCTACGTGTGTTTTGTGGACTTGGAGAAGGCTTATGACCGTGTACCCTGGGGTACTCTGTGGGGGGTACTGCAAAAGTATGGGGTACCGGGGCAGTTGCTATAAGTCATCCAGTCCTTGTATAACCAAAGTGAGAGCTGTGTCCACATTCTCGGCACAAAGTCAAACACGTTTTCAGTGGGTGCTGGACTCTGCCAAGGTTGTCCCTTGTCTCTGATTTTGTTTGTGATATTCATGGACAGGATCTCAAGGCACAGCCAAGGTAAGCAGTGTGTCTGTTTTGGGATCCTCAGAATTGCATCTCTGCTCATCACAGATGATGTGGTTTTGTTGGCTTCATCGGAATGCGACCTCCAGCACGCACTTGGGCGGTTTGCTTCCAAGTGTAAAATGGCCAGAATAAGCACTTCCCAGTCTGAGGCCATGGTTCTCTACCGGAAAATAGTGGAATGCTCCGTCCAGGTTGGGGATGACTTGTTGACTCAAGTGAAGCAGTTCAAGTATCTTGGGGTCTTGTTCACGAGCGAGGGTAGGATGAAGCGGAAGATTAACAGGGAGATTGGTGCAGCATCAGCAGTAATGTGGACATTGTACCGGATCATTGTAGTGAAGATGGAGCTGAGCCGGAAGGCAAAGTTCTCAGTTTACCAGTCAATCTTCGTTCCAACCCTCACCTATGGTCATGAGCTTTGGGTAGTGACTGAAAGGGTGAGATCACGGATAAAAGCGGCTGAAATTAGTTTCCTCCGTAGGGTGTCTAGGCTCAGCCTTAGAGATAGGGTGAGGAGCTCAGACATCCAGAAGGAGCTCGAAGTAGAGCCGCTGCTCCTTCATGTCAAAAGGAGCCAATTGAGGTGGTACAGGCATTTGATTAGGATGCCTCCTGAGCGCCTTCCTTTGGAGGTTTTCCAGGCACATCCAACTTGGACGAGACCCCGGGGTAGACACAGAACTCACTGGAGGGACTACATGTCCAATCTGGCCTGGGAACGCCTTGGGATCCCCCAGGAGGGGCTGGAGGGCATTGCTGGGGAGAGGGACGTCTGGAGTGCCCTACTTAGCTTGCTGCCACTGCGACCCAACCCCGGAGAAGCGGCTGATGATGAGATGAGAATTGTCTCCTGTGTTTACATTTTGTCAACAAGGGTGTAAAGTAATGCACTAAGCACCAATGAGAGAATCCCCATCATCATCTGTCAAGTTTACATGCAACTTTCAAATACATTTTGAATACATTTCAAGTGAATAACTAAAAAAGTGTGCTCAGTACAGTGCAGATCCCCGGCAATGTGTATGTCGGACTTACTCAACAAACCAGCTGAGAAGTTAGCACTCAATTGCAGTATAAAACAGGTTTTATTTTTTAAAGGTTTTTAATCACTGCAACTACGAGAGGTCCTTGATCATACAGTCATAACAGCGCACAAAAATTATTAGGCTGACACACCCAGTAGTGTGGGAGATTAACAGTGGACAGATACACACACAAACACACACACACATGACCAAACGCATCATCCCCTCCAGGCTACCGCCTGGTGAAGATGATTAAATGTCAAAAAATAAATTATGTGAATCAAGGCACATTTCCATCAGCTCTATGTAATGAAATACAACCCTGAATGTAGTCCTTTGTCTCCCCCATACTTTCAACACCCACAAAAACAGTTAGGACAAAGAAACAGCTAATCACGTGATTAAATTTTATACACATTTTTCCCAGCAATAGCATTTCCATATTTTTATCAGAGAAAATGTTTATCCACCTCAAGTGAGCATAAAAACTTTTATGCAAATTTGGGAGATTTTATTAGATATATTCCATTTCCATCAAGAATTTTTTTTCCTTGAAACACAAATTTTGGCATAAAAATACTCTGATGGAAACACGGTTATTAATCGTTTAGCCTTTCCAAATTAGATTCCTCCCTTTTCCTGAGGTGGGGGATGTCAAAGTACCTGTTTTGGCTTCTTCACCATGTTAAATTTAGATAAGAAAGAAAGTGGAATACACATGATGCAAGTTCTGTGTCCCTTCTATCGTTATTTCAAATGTTTGCTTTTCTTCCAACCTGTGAGAAAACAGTAGAGGTGGTAGCAGAAAAAGTATGACAGCATCAGAGCAAATGATAAAGACCCAGAAAGAACGTAGAGTCGGACAGAGAGAGGGAGAGTGTACAATGAAGACAGACAGAGGAAGAGACAGAGCAAAACAGCTCAATCAGCAGCATCGCCACAAGGCTTGTATGGGAAAATTAAGCTTAAAAAGCTTCTGATCTGCTTGACACTAGAGTCCCTCCCACGCGACCCTCCTCGGCACAGAAAATGCTCTGTGCCACTGTTGCGCTTTAATTAGGAGAATGACGTGATTGTCGGTCCGATGAGGGCCCGTTTTTCATCAGGCCCTCATTCGCCGTCAAACGCCATTAACCTTTTGCACAGGCTGGTGCTTTGATATCTCAGCTGTTTACAACTCCCTGCTTTCCAACGGCATTCCGTTCCAGGTGCTTGGATGACTGGACTGACTAAATATAGGCTCTATCTAAGATTTCCCAGGAAATGGACACACATTAGGACCAGGGGGGAACTACTGCGTGCGCTCATGTTGGGTCAAGGGGTTTTGTTATTTTTACTTCGCTATTGTACCAATCTTTGTTCTGCTGGTATCTTCTCTGCTTTCTTACTCTGTGAAGTGCTCCTCAGTTCAGGCAAGGCACTATGCAAATAAAATCTACGACTGAAAATTTATAATTCTTATTAGCACAACTCAGAACAAGGTTTACCTGTGCCTTTGTTGCGGTCCACAAAGCAGTACTTCAGCTCATACTCTTTCAGGATTTCATGGACCTCCTACAAAAAGACAGAGAAAAAGAAAAAGAAAGGCAAACAAAGAGAGTGAAATTAAGTAAGTGGGGAAAAAACACTGTGAATCAGCGAGGAGTCAGTCAGTCACCTAATTGGAAAACTCAAAAAAATAAAATACATATTGCTGTGTTGGAATAAAAAAAAATAAAAAATAGTGAATTTTGATGCACATCCAGCACCGTCACTACCAGTACCAGTGCAGGTGGTCAACACAAATCGAGATAATGATACAGAGATACCAGTAACACCAGAAAACAAACAATGTGACACAAATAATATTGATGATACAGCATAAATCTTTCATGTTTGCCTTTTGAAGATGTATTCTAAATGTCAGCCGAATAAGTTACTCATTTTGAATGTTGTAAACATTAAATTACATAACATCAGTGTATTCAGTATTCAGGCACAAACACACACACACATAATTTTATATATATACATATATACATACGCATATACACACACACACACACACACACACACATATATACACATATACACATATATACATATATATATATATATATATACACTCACCGGCCACTTATTAGGCACACCTGTCCATCTGCTCGTTAACGCAAATTTCTAATCAGCAAATCACATGGCAGCAACTCAATGCATTTAGGCATGTAGACATGGTCAAGACGATCTGCTGCAGTTCAAATGGAGCATCAGAATGGGGAAGAAAGGTGATTTAAGTGACTTTGAACGTGGCGTGGTTGTTGGTGCCAGACGGGCTGGTCTGAGTATTTCAGAAACCGCTGATCTACTGGGATTTTCACGCACAACCATCTCTAGGGGTTACAGAGAATGGTCCGAAAAAGAGAAAATATCCAGTGAGCGGCAGTTCTGTGGGCGAAAATGCCTTGTTGATGCCAGAGGTCAGAGCAGAATGGCCAGACTGGTTCGAGCTGATAGAAAGGCAACAGTAACTCAAATAACCACTCATTACAACCGAGGTATGCAGAAGAGCATCTCTGAACGCACAACACGTCGAACCTTGAGGCAGATGGGCTACAGCAGCAGAAGACCACACCGGGTGCCACTCCTGTCAGCTAAGAACAGGAAACTGAGGCTACAATTCGCACAGGCTCACCAAAATTGGACAATAGAAGATTGGAAAAACGTTGCCTGGTCTGATGAGTCTCGATTTCTGCTGTGACATTCGGATGGTAGGGTCAGAATTTGGCGCCAACAACATGAAAGCATGGATCCATCCTGCCTTGTATCAACGGTTCAGGCTGGTGGTGGTGGTGTAATGGTGTGGGGGATATTTTCTTGGCACACTTTGGGCCCCTTAGTACCAATTGAGCATCGTGTCAACGCCACAGCCTACCTGAGTATTGTTGCTGACCATGTCCATCCCTTTATGACCACAGTGTTCCCATCTTCTGATGGCTACTTCCAGCAGGATAACGCGCCATGTCATAAAGCTCGAATCATCTCAGACTGGTTTCTTGAACATGACAATGAGTTCACTGTACTCAAATGGCCTCCACAGTCACCAGATCTCAATCCAATAGAGCACCTTTGGGATGTGGTGGACCGGGAGATTCGCATCATGGATGTGCAGCCGACAAATCTGCAGCAACTGCGTGATGTTATCATGTCAGTATGGACCAAACTCTCTGAGGAATGTTTCCAGTACCTTGCTGAATCTATGCCACGAAGGATTAAGGCAGTTCTGAAGGCAAAAGGGGGTCCAACCCGGTACTAGCAAGGTGTACCTAATAAAGTGGCCAGTGAGTGTATATATATATATATATATATATATATATCCATCCATCCATTATCTTAACCGCTTATCCTGTTCTCAGGGTTGCGAGGCTACTGGAGCCTATTCCAGCAGTCATTGGGCGGCAGACGGGGAGACACTCTGAACAGGCCCGCCAGGCCATCACAGGGCCATATATGTATATGTATGTGTGTGTGTGTATGTATATATATATATATATATACACACACACACACACACACACACACACACACATACGTATATAGCGCAAAGATAAAAACACCCTGGAAATAACTACAAATTACAAAGTATGAAAGCAACATTAATAAACTAGTCATGTTTGTATACAGTCAATGAATTGCAAGATCTCTTTATTGATTAGGCAAACAGTAATGACTAATTTTGCCTTGATTTTTGGTATAAATCAATTATAAAGAAAACAATGACCATATGAGTTGAAGGATAGGCACATCTCATTAAATAGTCTTTTGCACATCCCTGGTGCACAAACATTCAAAAACCATTCTCTCTTTTCTGACAGCTGGGCGGACACTTTTCATCAGCAATAAAGTCTTCCATGAGAGACTTCCCAATTGCAGTAAGGTTTTCCCTACCAGGGAATGATGTTAAGAGAAGTCTATTTTCAAGATGAAAGGCTTTCTGTCTTCTGTCAGGCATGTAATCGCACCATCCCACCACAGATCTCCAATCCACAGAAGAGACCCATGCACACTGCTGCATATCAAAGTAATAAATGGAAAAAAAATCTTTCAGAAATGAGTGGGCAGTCCATCTTCCTTAAACACTATTATTTTCTTTGGCAACAGAATACAATGAGGACAGAAGGGAAATTAGGAAAAGAGAAAGACACAATTGCATAGCACGAACCAAGATTCAAATCAGTGCCTTTGGGGATAGACCACATTCTAGAGTTGAGCCAGGAAACCTGTGCTAAGCTGTAGCCTATAAAATCTCTCAGGCTACAGAAATCGTAATGTAGCCTACAGACTCTGTCTTGAAGGAGATTGTTTGCTTCCATAGTTGTCAATGACAGGAAGATGAGCAACCATGTGGATCTTGTCGCTGACACACTGACCTCACCAAAGTCTACAATACAAAAAGGTACATAGCTTGAGTGCCAAGAATGAATCACTTGTAAAAAAAATAAATGTTTCTAGCCCAGTTAAAATCATATATTGTATGAATATTAGGTATATACAAAAACAACATACTTGGTCCACAGTACAAATGCTAAAACACTCTACCTGTTGTAGTCTGAACTAGTGAAGGTATCCTGTCTTTATGCATGCTCAATAATCAAGGTAAGAAGCTCATAGAAAGTTGAATCAGTTCATCTGGACACAAATTTTATTGCGAGAAACGTTCCATCACTCATCTAAGTGACCTCTTCCTCTTCAGTTTCAACTGACTGCAGGTACCCCCACCCTTATAAACAATACAGTAGCCTCATCATTCAAGGATGAGGATGTGCACATCCTTGATAGGGAGGAACGCTGGTTTGAACGGGGAGTCAAAGAGGCCATCTATGTAAAGGTGGGAATGACCATCCCTGATCCGAGGGTGGGGGTAGGGTGGGGAGCAAGAGTATATCTGTCGCCATCTTACAATGCCGTGATTGCAAACATTCCCCAATCCTCTGTGAATAACACACATGGCCATAGAAACGCTAGTTAATGGTCACGACAATTTGCATATGAAACCGATTGTTGTTTTCGGTCATTATACCACTGTATTGTTTAAAAGGGTGGGGATACCTGCAGTCGGTTTAGACTGAAGAAGTCACTTAGATGAGTGATGAAACGTTTCTCTCAATAAACGTTGTGTCCAGATGAACTGATTCAACTTTCTGTGATAGCGAAGGCATCGTGTACTTCAATGAAGGTAAATAGAACAGAATAGAACTTTATTTGTCATTGTACAAGTACAATGACATTTGAAAGTGCAGTTCGTATCAGTGCAAAGATCAGTATAAAAAGAATTAAAAACATAAAACACACACACATTCATTCACACATTCCTACCAGAGACGAGACTTATGGTTACTCTATGTGGCACTTCAAACACAACTTTCAAACTACTGCATGCTTTTGTGCACTCACAGCAGAAGAGGCAGGCACCCAAGAAGACAATTCAGCGTGACCAAACCATGATGTGGTAAGAATTGTTTTTTACCCCTCCCATCTCTCTCCTCTCTCACTCCCTTTTTGCATGTCTATCCCTCTTTCTCTCACTCTGTCTCTGTTACACCCCTGCCCTACCCCTCCGCTCCTTCTCTACCACTTTTGAGCTCCATCCACAGATTGGCCCACACGTGCTCACAGTGGAGGGTATGTGCTTTATCTGTGTGGGGCTGCAAGGGCCACCCACACAGAGGGTCATCTTGGTCACTCCTAACATCAGAACAAAGCGAGCAGAATCTCTTGACAAGCAGAAAGAGATAGAGGAGAGGTTGGTGGGGAAATGTTCAACATTTCAAAGCAGCCCACAGTCGTTCATCTCTCCACTCCTTTTTGATTGATGGGGTGAACAGGGTAGGGAGAGAGAGAGCAAGAGAGAGAGAGAGAGAGAGAGAGAGACAGAGAGAGAGACAGAGACCTAGGTATCCTGGAGATTCACTATCAAACAAGAGGTGCTTTACAGATAAAAGTGTCTTAGAAGAATAAAACTGGCAAAAACAATAGTAAAAATCAACAAAATGATTCGATATATAATCACATTCTACACCAGCACTATGTGTCGTTCTTTGCTCTACAGTTCTTGCTTTCCTTCATTTTCTCTTGCCCCCTTCTCCCTAATTCTTCTCCTCTGCAGTCATTCTGTGTGTTTCCATGCATCAATAGGAGTTTAAACAAAACCCTTGTATTTACTCTAACTCTCTTGGAGTCTTAACAAGAGATCATCTCCTGTGTACTGGTCCAATAACACAATAAAGGACTGAAGGCAAACCTCATTGACTAAATGAAAGAAATAATGGAGGGGGAGCAACAAAACAGGAATTTCCATTAGAGAAAAATTGGTATTTTGTGGGGGAAAAAACAAGCAAAAAGAAACTCTCAAATCCTAACCATGACTCTGCAACAAATTTCTGTCACTCCATCTCAGTGAGTGTTGTGCTGTAGAGAACAGCCTGTGGATGCTGATACTGCACAGATCACTCAGTGACATGGAGGCGAGGCTCACCCCTGCTGCTTGGAGCTGTGCCATTCATTTTGGTGTTGTTCCGTTGCTAGGCTCTGTGCTATTTTTCAGATTCAATTGAGGTAAAAGTCTATATTTGTCCATTACGTCCGCACGGCATTAAAACTGGGATGGTTAAGGCTAATTTTATGGGTGCAGACAGGGTGCAAACTATACAGCAGCTTTCGGGGGAGCTCAGCTTTTTTGTGCTGAGGAGCTTGTCTCAGAGAGGATTTATAATGAATCATTGGTAATAATGTGTGTGTGTGTGTGTGTGTGTGTGTGTGTGTGTGTGTGTGTGTGTGTGTGTGTGTGTGTGTGTGTACACACACACACACACACACACACAAACTTGCTCTGTATCAGCAGATCTGTGCTGCCTCAGAGACAAATACAAACATCATCTGTAACACAATGTGCCCAAATAGAATAAAGCATATTAATTTTCCGGCAAATAAGAAGCAGATAAGTCAAAAAGCAAACACACATACCCACACAGATATAAAACTGCCAATAACACAGGAACACGTGAGCATGGTATCAATCAGAATAAATAAATAGAAACAAATAAATTCTCCTCTTAAGGTCAGTTTGTTATTACATCACCATGTTTGGATGGTGGTGGTAGGAATACGCACAGCTGGATCTTCATAGTGAATGAGTGATGAATCACCACAATTAACTCATCGGTTTTGAATTCAAGAACACATGTACTACCCAATTTCCCCTCGGGGATGAATAAAGTATTCTGATTCTGACTACATTGCTTATTGATATCTAAAACAAACACAGACACCCCAAAATTTTCCGAATCATGTTTTCAAGGGAGGTCCAGTGTTTCCATTCGCACTCTCTTAATAACTCCCGACCAGTCACTAATCTTACATTCTTTTCTAAAGTACTAGGAGAGAGTTGTGTATCAACAACTTTCAACCCATATAGAAGAAAACTATCAATATGAACCTTTTCAATTGGCTTTCAGGGCCTGTCACACCACTGAAACTGCTCTGACCAGAATGGTGAATGATCTCCTACTAGCTATGGACTCTGATTCCACTTCTGTGTTTCTACTACTGGACCTTAGCGCAGCCTTTGACAACCATTGATCACTGTGTACTATTAGAATAAACTGTAATTTTGGCGTCTCTGACCTAGCTTTCTTTTAGTTTAAGTCCTACTTATCTGGAAGAACACATTGTGTCTGCTATAATAATATTACATCAAAATTATCTGACGCTAACTATGGCATACCTCAGGGCTCAGTTCTTGGCCCTCTACTTTTTTCTCTTTATATTTCACTTCTTGGCCAAATTATATGCAGTCATGGAATAAATTTCCATTTCTATGCTGATGATACTCCGCTGTATGTGCCTATAAGGACTGATGATCATACTCAAAATGACTAATTTAGAGGCCTGAAAAATTGGATGCCACTAAATTCTCTGCTTTTAAATTCGGATAAAACTGAGATGCTGGTCATTGGCCCTGCTAGACAGACAACAACAACAACAACAAACTTGACACCAATTTGATTGCGTAACAATAACAATCGACAACTCTGTGATTACACAAAGTGTGGCAGCAAAAAAATTTTGGTGTTACGTTTGATCGCAGGCTTTCCTTTGATAAGCACATTAAAGAAATCACCAAGACTGCCTTTTTTCATTTACATAACATAGCTAAAATTCGGTCTT
Organism: Lampris incognitus; assembly: GCF_029633865.1. NCBI lineage: Eukaryota > Metazoa > Chordata > Actinopteri > Lampriformes > Lampridae > Lampris > Lampris incognitus. The sequence continues at coordinate 67,461,402 of NC_079213.1, read as the reverse complement.
TCCTGTCCATGGCTGACACAGAGACTCTAATACATGCATTTGTTTCATCCAGACTTGATTATTGTAATGTTCTGTTTTCCGGTCTGCCACATGCTAGTACTACAAGTCTTCAGATCGTTCAGAATGCTGCTGCTAGAATGCTAAACTAGAAAATTTGACCATGTTACACCAATTCTTGCCTCCCTTCATTGGCTCCCTATCCATGTTAGATCAGACTTCAAGGTGCTTCTGCTGACTTATAAAATCCTAAATGGGCTTGCCCTATCTTACCAGTCTGATCTCCTTAAACCATACATTTCATCTCGAGCGCTTTGCTCTCAAAATACAGGGCTCCTGTGTGTACCCAAAGTTAAGAAGAAGTCAGCTGGTGGCAGGGCCTTTTCCTATCGGGCCCCATTCTTGTGGAATAACCCTGCCTGCTGCTGTCAGACATTCAGAGTCTGTTGAGTCCTTTAAATCCAAACTTAAAACTCATCTTTTTTGCCTTAGCTTACAATTAGTTGCCTTTAATTTGAGTGTTTCACAACCTGTACTGCATAGCAGGTCAGTTTCTGTCTCGATGAATTTACCAAGCACTTCTGCCAATGAAATTATAAAGCACAGATTATTGACTATAGCAACTGTTCCTTTTTCTGTCATGTCTTTTCTCTCTGTCTGAATGATGTCTTCTCCTTTCTCTTCTTCTGTGGGTGTGAAAGGTGTGATGTGAGTCTCCCTTGTGTGCATGTGAAGTCTGTCCTACTCCCTGGTCTCCATGGTGATGGTGGTCACCAACTGGACACTGCTTGGCATCCCCCTCATCATTTTCTTTTTACATATCTTATAAATCCATATAATTTTGTTTCAATGTTATATCCTTCTCTCACTTAGACATGTGACTTATGTGTTTTGTTTTGTTTTTTGTCTACATGGTGATAGTGGTCACGTGGCTCGGGTCCTGGGCTATTCCGGTGGCATCTGGACACTGCTTAGCATCCTCCTCATCATATTCTTCATATATTTTATAATTCCATTATAATTCTGTTATCCTCTTTCAATGTTGTATTGTGTAAATTGTGTAAACACAACATCCTTTGCATGTTGTCCATCTTGGGAGAGAGATGTCTCCTCTGTTGCTCTCCCTGAGGTTTCTTCCTCTTTTTTCTCCCCATTAAAGGTTTGTTTGTTTGTTAGGGAGTTGTTCCTTATCCAAAGCGAGGGTCTAAGGACAGGATGTTGTGTTACTGTAAAGCTCCCTGAGGCAAATTTGTAATTTGTGATATTGGGCTATACAAATAAAACTGATGACTTGACTTTGGGTGTAGATATCCCTACCTCCCATCATCCAACATGTGTTTCACAGTTGAGGGTGTCTTTTATCATTTTTCAGGTCATTTAATTTCCTACTTGCTTTTACATTTGATGTTTAAGTGCTCTTTCTTCATCACAACATCCCATTAACATGAATGCTCCCCTTTGTCTCATTGAAATCTGCTCTATTTCAGCACCATTGCAATTAACCCAAGCACAATAGTGTAGTCAAGTAGAGGGGTTTAAAATGCCATTCTGCTAATTATGACAGCACATTCTGCATGGATGTTCATTGTTACTGTGTTCGTATTGTGTATTCCAAATTTAAAAGAAAATGCTTTTTTCGATATTGCTTTTAACTTTTTTACATTTTCTGTGCCATTTTTTCTGTTGTTTGTTTGTGAATCTAGCTAGTGGGCTAGTACGTGCCCATCTGCCATTTCATTTAAAAGGCCATTTAACAGTATAATCAGAGGTGAAACTACCATGTATATGCAGGTAATGCAGCTGTATTGGGGCCCACAACGGTTTAGGGCCCATATGCATGGACCTCACTTTATCTCGCCACTATCGTATCAAAGATCTCGAGCACCGAGTCTACGGTAAGTTAAAAAATGTGCAAAGTGTGCCCACATGTAATTATGGACATATGCATACTACTGTATAGCAAAATCCACACAAAAGATTTTGCTTACTAGCGAAATGTCAAGACTTGGCACAGCGAAAAGCCGGGAGAGTGTGCCTATGATGTAAGTAGAACTTTTTTTTTTTACTAATAATCAACCTACACACTTGTGTTTTGTGTTCATTAGCACTACATGTCACGTATCAGGAAAGAACCCAAAAGCAGACGGGAAAACCAGGTAAGGGAAGAATCAAGTCTTTATTGAAGTAACCGATCTCAGGGGTAGAGCAGGAGTCGGCTCAGTGGCAGGTAGGCAGGCAGGCAGGCTGAAGTCCATGAAAGGCGACATTCCAGCAAAGACTGGACCACAGTGGAGGCTTTTTAAGGGTGATGATCGCTTTGATGTCGAGGGAGAGCGGCTGACTGCTTTGATGGCCAGCTGGTGTCAGGGGCGAACGCTTTGATGTCAAGGGCGAGAGGCTGATTGCTTTGAAGTCAAGGGAGAGAGGCTTTGACAGGGGGGGTCAGCAGGTGTCAAGGGCGAACGCTTTGATGTCAAGGGCGAGAGGCTGTGACAGTACCCCCCCCTCCGAGGGGCGCCACCGGGCGACCTACCAGACCCGTCAGGGTGCGTCCTGTGGAAGTCCCGGATGAGGTTCGCGACCAGGCGACGAGGGACCCAACACCTCTCCTCCGGGCCATATCCCTCCCAGTCCACGAGATACTGCAGACCGCGACCACGGCGCCGAGAGTCCAGGAGACGACGAACGGTGTAAGCCGGATGATCGTTGATCATACGAGGAGGTGGGGGCGGGGGGGCCGGAGGAACTAGAGGGCTGGTAGAGACAGGTTTGAGGCAGGACACATGGAAGGAAGGGTGAACTCGGAGAGTGGGGGGCAGCTTCAGACGGACCACAGAGGGGTTAATGACTTTGACAATGGGAAAGGGACCAATATACCTGGGGGACAGTTTCTTAGCGTCCGATTTCAAGGGTAGATCCTTGGTAGAGAGCCATACCTGGTCACCGGGGGAGTAGTCCGGAGCAGGGGTGCGATGACGATCCGCCAAGCGCTGGTAACGGCCGGAGGTCCTGAGCAGTGCGGCACGGGCTCGCCGCCAAGTCTGACGGCACCGACGGACATGGGCCTGGACAGACGGAACCGGAATGTCTACCTCTTGCGAAGGAAAAAGGGGAGGCTGATAGCCGTAAAGGCATTGAAAAGGGGACAACCCAGTAGCAGACGATGGCAGGGTGTTATGGGCATATTCTACCCAGGGAAGTTGTGAGGACCAAAAGGATGGGCTGGCAGACACCAGACAGCGGAGAACCGTCTCCAATGCCTGGTTGGCCCTCTCGGCCTGGCCGTTGGTCTGAGGATGGAACCCCGATGACAGGCTGACGGTGGCACCGATGGCAGAGCAGAAAGCCTTCCAGACAGCAGCAGTGCACTGGGGGCCACGGTCAGACACGATATCACGGGGGAGACCGTGGACCCGGAAAACCTCCTTGACCAGCAGATCCGCAGTCTCTCGGGCCGAAGGCAGTCTAGACAAGGGCAAAAAGTGAACAAATTTACTGAAGCGATCAACAACAGTCAGTACAACGGTGTTACCATCGGAGGCGGGCAGACCAGAGATGAAATCCAAGGACAGATGCGACCAGGGACGGTGTGGAACAGGCAGGGGGCGCAGCAGACCAGAACTGGCCCGAGTGGAGGGCTTATTCTGGGCACAAACAGGACAGGCAGAAACAAAAGACCCAGTATCCTCCGTCATGGAAGGCCACCAGAACCGCCTGCAGAAGAAGGCTAGGGTACGGGTTACTCCAGGATGGCAGGTAAGTTTGGAAGAGTGAGCCCACTGCAACACGCTAGATTTAACAGCGTCTGGAACAAACAAGCGCCCCGGGGGACTGTTACCTGGGTCAGGCTGAGTCTGTTGTGCTGCCATGACCTCCCTTTCAATGTTCCAGGTGACAGCCGCAGCCGCAACCACACAGGTAGAGGGAACGATGGTGTCAGGTTGGAGCTTGGGCTCAGACTCCTCCCCATGCACATGAGACAGAGCATCGGGCTTGGCATTCCTGGAGCCAGGTCTGTACGTCAAGGGAAAATTAAAGCGACCAAAAAAGAGCGCCCCCCTGGCTTGGCGCGCGGTGAGTCGCTATGCTGACTGGATGTATTCCAGGTTCTTATTGTCAGTCCACACTATAAAAGGAAGCTGCGACCCCTCCAGAAAATGTCGCCATTCCTCCAGTGCCAATTTCACCGCCAGGAGCTCGCGATTCCCCACATCATAGTTCCTTTCAGCTGGGGAGAGGCGGCGAGACAGGAAGGCACAGGGGTGTGTCTTGCTGTCCTCACCGGAACGCTGAGAAAGGACCGCTCCCACCCCAATCTCAGAGGCGTCCACTTCTACAACGAACTGCTTGGTTGGGTCTGGCTGGATGAGGATAGGAGCTGTGGTGAAGCGGTGCTTGAGGGCTTGGAAAGCTGCCTCTCCTACAGGGGTCCACAGGAACGGTCTGGAGGTGGAGGTAAGAGCGGTTAGTGGGGCCGCAACGTGGCTGTAGTTGCGGATGAACCGTCTGTAGAAGTTGGCAAACCCAACGAACCTCTGAAGCTGCTTACGGCTGGTCGGGCTTGGCCACTCAAGAACCGCTCTGACCTTGGCGGGGTCCATTCTCACCTGCCCATCGGCCACGATGTAGCCCAGGAAGGTGACTGAAGAGGCATGGAATTCGTACTTCTCTGCCTTTACGAAAAGGCGGTTCTCCAGAAGCCGTTGAAGGACTTGGCAGACGTGCATGACATGCTCTGACAGGTCTCTGGAAAAAATCACGATATCATCCAGGTAAACAAAAACGAAACGATCCAACATGTCACGTAGGACGTCATTGACCAGACTCTGGAAGACAGCTGGGGCATTAGTGAGACCAAACAGCATCACCAGATATTCAAAATGCCCCAGGGGGGTGTTGAAGGCAGTCTTCCATTCATCTCCGTCTCGAACCCGGACCAGGTGGTAAGCATTGCGGAGGTCTAGTTTAGTGAACACTGTGGCTCCCTGGAGAGAATCAAAAGCGGAAGTCATGAGGGGCAGAGGGTACTTATTCTTGACTGTGATGTTATTTAGGCCTCTATAGTCAATACACGGCCGGAGGGTCTTGTCCTTCTTGGCCACAAAAAAGAACCCCGCACCAAGGGGTGATGATGATGGGCGAATAAGACCAGCAGCCAAGGAGTCCTTGATGTATCTCTCCATGGACTCCCGCTCAGGCTTGGAGAGGCTATATAGGCGGCTGCTGGGGAGGGGAGCGCCCGGCAGCAGGTCAATAGCGCAATCATAGGGGCGATGAGGAGGCAGGGAGAGAGCTTGCTGCTTGTTGAACACGGCTTGGAGGTCATGATACTCTGGAGGCACCAGTGACAGGTCAGAGGTCTCAGAGCTTGACACCTGACAGAGGACAGACTGAGGCAGAGCAGACTGGAGGCATATGGCATGACAGACGGGACTCCAACTTGAAATTCTGGCCGATGACCAATCAATATGGGGACTATGCTTAACCAGCCAGGGATGACCAAGTATAATGGGAACAAAGGGAATTGATAACGAAAAAACTTAACTCCTCTTGATGGTTTCCCAACAACAGGAGGCGCACAGGCTCAGTCTTAGAGGTTATCCGGGCCAGGAGACGTCCATCCAGGGCATTAGCTTCAAGAGGCTGGTCCAGACTCACAGTGGCAAGACCTAGCTGCTTCACAACACTTGCATCCAAAAAGCTTTCATCAGCTCCAGAGTCAATTAAAGCCAAAAGTTTAGTGGACTGACCTTTAAAACTGATGGTAGCTTGCAACTGGGTACGTGGACGAGGAGACAGAGGGCAGACAGTTGGGCTCACGAGGATCCTTCCCCTCCCTCGTCAGCCTGCTAGTTTGACGGAACGGTGAGGGCAGGAGGCGAGAAAGTGACCAGGCTGACCACAATACAAGCAGCTGTTCTCGGTGATGCGGCGTTGACGCTCCTCCGGGTTGAGCCGGAAGCGGCCGAGTTGCATCTGCTCCGAAGCTGGGGAAGAGTCACGCCTCGGGCTTTCTTGGAGGACGGCAACCTCAGTCGAGCGAGCTCGGCCCCCAGAGTTTGAAGGTGTGGCCCGTGGTAAGTTGTTGTGACCAGGAAAGCGACGCGTCCTCTCTCGCCTCCGCTCCCGGAGACGGTTGTCCACACGAATGGCCAGGGTAACCAATTCCTCCAACCCTCCAGGCTCGGGGTAGGAAACCAATTCGTCCTTTATGGATTCGCTTAGCCCGTTGGAAAACCCGGCCTGGAGGGACTCGTTGTTCCATCCGCTCTCCGCTGATAGCGTACGGAACTCAACTGAGTAGTCGGCGACGCTGCGGGAACCCTGGCGGAGAGAGATCAGTCTTTTTGACGCATCCTCTCCCCGCACGGGATGATCAAAAATCTGGCGAAAAGCAGTGGTGAACTCAGCGTAGGATGAGGACGTGGAGGCCCACATTTCCCACACCGCTGTAGCCCAATGCAGGGCGCTTCCCCGGAGAAGACCCATGATGTAAGCGACTTTGGCTAAATCCGTGGAATATGACTGGGGCTGCTGGTTAAACACAATCTCACACTGCATCAAAAAAGGGCGACAAAGTCCAAAATCTCCATCATACTTATCGGGCGGGGCAACCCATGGTTCCTTAGCCGAAGTTGATGGCGTTGGGGTGGCAGAGCTGGAGGGGCGGATCCCGGGCTAGCGGAGGCACTAAGTTGGGTCTGGATTCCGGAGATCTTTGAGCTGAGCCCACGGAGGGCGTCAGCCATCCCCTGTAGCACCTGGCTGTGCTGGCCGAGGACCGATTCCTGGTTGGCTACAGCCTGGCAGACCGTGGCCAGGTCTGTCGTGGAGTGGTCTGCTGGGTCCATAGTGGCTGGAACGTACTGTCACGTATCAGGAAAGAACCCAAAAGCAGACGGGACAACCAGGTAAGGGAAGAATCAAGTCTTTATTGAAGTAACCGATCTCAGGGGTAGAGCAGGAGTCGGCTCAGTGGCAGGTAGGCAGGCAGGCAGGCTGAAGTCCATGAAAGGCGACGTTCCAGCAAAGACTGGACCACAGTGGAGGCTTTTTAAGGGTGATGATCGCTTTGATGTCGAGGGAGAGCGGCTGACTGCTTTGATGGCCAGCTGGTGTCAGGGGCGAACGCTTTGATGTCAAGGGCGAGAGGCTGATTGCTTTGAAGTCAAGGGAGAGAGGCTTTGACAGGGGGGGTCAGCAGGTGTCAAGGGCGAACGCTTTGATGTCAAGGGCGAGAGGCTGTGACACTACATGCAGATATGAACAATGTTGTCAAATGTGCGGGTGCACCATCAATCAATCAATCAAGTTACATTTTACCATCATGATTACGTTTTCATCTGTGTCAAGGTGCACTGTCACGGATTAGGTTTTCATCGGTTATGGTGACCCGGCACCAGATTTTGTTACGTAGGATAGTCTATCATTATCTTGGCCTTGCGATTGTGACTCCTCTTCAAAAGCACGGCATTCTCCTAGAAATCATTTCATTTAGACATCGACTGTGCAGTGTATTTCCCTGTTGCTGGTCATTTTAAAGCCGCATGCTTTTACTTCTTTCATTCACTCCTGACATGACATTATGTTAAGTCTGATTGTGATAGGCAGGCCGTGTCCCGGTACCGACTCGTTACGCCTGTGAGTATAATGCTCTCATTCATGCTGTACCATTACAAATAGGGGAGCCCATTTTAGAAATTTTTTGAGCTTTTCTTGAAACACTGAAATTAAATTAATCTGTGTTAGCAAAGCATTGCTAGCCTTATGAACCATACAACTCACACAAGCTCAGGAGAACTCTGGTTTGCAAGGCAAGGGCCCAGCTATTTTACTTCAGAAGACTTCATACATCCAACCATAAACCAAAATTAAGATGTTGAGGAAATAAAGACCAGAGTTGCCCATCTTTAATATCAAATATCTGGTCCACTGGGAGCATCTGGGTAGCGTAGCTGTCTATTCTGTTGCCTACCAACACAGGGACTCCACATGTATCGGAGGAGGCATGTGGTAGCCTGCAGCCCTCCCCGGATCGGCAGAAGGGGTAGAGCAGTGACGGCTCAGAAGAGTGGGGTAATTGGGCCGGATAGAACTGGGGAGAAAAAGGGGGGGGGGGTCAACAAAAAAAAATCTGGCCCACTGCTGATAAACCATTTCTTTGTTGAACTTAAATGAAGTAAAAAATTCTAACCATGTACATTTGCTGACGTGGGCTTAAATAGCGATGTGTAGATTGTACACTGTATAAAATCACACATTTAATCGAGCAAACATACAGACTGTGTGTTTTTCATTTGTAAATAACAGCATGTACATATGTTCAGGCTTAAGCACTGAACTCGGTCTGTTCACTGTTGGTCCATACCATACCATTAAGGTGGAATGAGGCGGCTACACAACGACAAACATTTGTGGGTCAGGTTTTCATGGGTTTCTCAAGTTCCGAGTAACACCACTCGGTCCCGTGCTGTGCCATACGATGCCAGTCCCCCTGTAGACAGCCCTGTGTGTGTGCATGCATGTATGCACGGGCGTGTGTGTGTGTACGCTTTGTATGCGAGTGGCCTGCGTGTGTTTACTAAGCATTTCTTTGGTGTGACATTTAAGAAAACTGCCTTCAGAGGACGATCCCAGGAGGAAAGGTCACATGCATCAGACAGGCTGCGTCTGACACCTAGTACAACCAAATAACACCCCCCCCCCATAAGACGTACACACCCCCTCACCAAAAGCTCAGAAGCTGGGCTGAGAGTGGGTTCGTAGTCAACATATGTGAGAGAGTCGAGAGAGAGAGCGAGAGAGCGGGAGATGAGGGATTATTCCCACAACAGGGAGTGGTGTTTAAAGCGCCATGTTACAAGTAAACGGTGATCACAACGCCATTATAATATGAATGACCACATCAGGGTTATTGTCTTTCTGGAGCCACAACATTGCACATTGATTCTGCCTGAAAATAACTTTAGCGTTGGAGTATCTGGCACCAGCCGGACAACGTGTATGGAGAAAAAGAGGAGTGGTGGTGACCCGCGTCCAATCACGTTTAAAATGCAAGATTAGCCCTTCCAAGAAATTTGCATTCGCAATCACTGCAATTCCAACAATAACTTTGCGAGACATATTTGTGCCGACTGCCCTATTCGTGAAAAGGGAGAAGGCAGGACTTGAATTCAGAGCCATTAATCTGTTTGTTCATCGGCACGACTCCACGGCCCCTCTGTTCAGAAACAAACACACTAACCTCTCATATCTTCTCGAAGTCACAGAGGCTTAATGAGATGGTTTACAAACACAGAGAGGACCATGGGGATTTACAGCGGACCTGGCCTCTGTCAGATCAACCGTGCATGAGTCTGTGCAAGAGAGATAGTTTGTGCCCGTGTGTGTGTGTCTGTGTGTGTGTGTGTATTTGTGAAAGAGAGGAATGGGGGGGGGGGGATTAGTAAAGAATGGCCAAGTGAGAATGTATCCCTACCACACTTGCCGGCACACACACACACACACTCACACTCGCACTCACACACACACACACACACACACACACACACACACACACACACACACACACACACACACACACAGCCTGAATGGGCTCTCCGCCAGCGGTAGCTCTGTCCTTGACCCAGTGAGCGAGTGATACAGGCTGCACAGAGAGCAGAGAATAAAGCCCCTCTAGCAGCCAACAAAAAAGCTTACCTTTAACCTTAAACATAAATACTATGATTACAGGACAAAATATGGCCTATTAGTGAGACTGTATTTCATTATTAACACTTACAGAGCTAATACCAGAATAGCATTGCCTTTATACTTGTGGCATTAGCGACCCTGCAGGCCAGTTAGTCAGCAGTGGGAGTATGGGACCCTGGACTGCGATATCAGGATAGTAACGCTGTACTCAAATACTTGGGCTTTTTGGATTTTTCACTTCAGGAATATTTTTTTTGCCTCAAGTCTATGAAGCAAATACTATATCAACAAGTATGACCATTGTTTTGTGTGTAAATGGTTCGTGCTCCTTTAGTCTGCGGTGTTGTCCACACTGACTTCATGAAACATGTCCATCACCTTCCCTTTTGACGGACAATTTCATTCCCTTGCCACACGGACATCGATTTGAAAATCTGGGTCTACGTATTTCCTTCAACAGATTATTAAATTAAATTAAAAATTAGCTGACAAGATAGTTTTCATAAATCCCATCGAGGCTGCTATGTGAGAAAGCCGGAGTGAGCCAAGGTCAAATTAGAGACAGGTGGCTCGAGCCATGTACAACACGCATCACTAAGCCCATCGAATGCCGAATGCCAACCGCGAGAAGTTCAACACACACACACACACACACACACACACACACACACACACACACACACACACACACACACACAGGTGAAGAAACCCCTCCCTCTGGCATGAGTAGAAGTCCTTGGCTTAACTAGTTTGTCTCTACTCTTTCTCCTCATCTCCTGTCCCCCCATCCACACTCTCGTTCTTCTTTTAACGTTTCCGCGATTCCTCCCTGCTGCCTGCGTGTCTCTCTCCTTCGACTCCTCTCTCCAGCCTCTCTTTTGCGTCCTCTTCCTGCCTCTCTCTCTCACTCCCTCCTCTCCCTCTTTCCTGTGCCTGGCCTTTCTGGCTGTCTGGTTAAATTTTCATGGCGAGGTACAGTTACCCTCCAGGCAAGGAGGAAGAACACACACCCGCTGCACCCAATCAGATCTAGGTCCCTCCCTTTCTCTGACTTTTCACTTCTCACGCAGTCTTTCTTTCCTTCCTCCCCTTCCATTACTCTTTCAGCCTTGGTTTCTTCTCCCCTTCTTTTTTCCATCATCCCGCTCCGTATTTTTATGTCCAATTTTTCTCTCTCTCTCTTGTATAGTTGTTTTTTTCCCCCTGTTTTGTCATTTTCTGACATTCTTGTTCTTTCTGATCCTCTCCCCTGACTTCTTACCCACATTGTTTTCATCACCCCCTTCCCTCGGTCTCGTTCTTGTTTCAATTTACTTCACCATTTGTTTGAGCATGTAGATGAAGAGCTTAGCCAGACCGGCTTGGAATATGTACAACTGTAGAATAATTTAATTCCCCCCCCCTTTTCTCCCCAGTTGTATCCGGCCGATTACCCCACTCTTCCAAGCCGTCCCGGTCTCTGCTCCAGCCCCTCTGCCGATCCGGGGATGCTGCAGGCTACCACACGTCTCATCCGATACATGCGGTGTCGCCAGCCGCTTCTTTTCACCTGACAGTGAGGAGTTTCGCCAGGGGGACGTAGCGCGTGGGACGATCACACTATTCCTCCCAGTTCCCCTTCCCCCCCGAACAGGCACCCCGACCAAAGGAGGCGCTAGTTGCAGCGACCAGGACACATACCCACATCCGGCTTCCCACCCGCAGACACAGCCCATTATGTCTGTGGGGACACCCGACCAAGCCGGAGGTAACACAGGGATTCGAACCGGCGATCCCCGTGCTGGTACGCAACGGAATAGACCACCACGCTACCCGGATGCCCCTGAATAATTTTCCTTTCTAGCAACCAATAAAAATAGAGTGAAGAGGGGCAGACGCTGGTACGCTGATAGCTTTCTATAACCATCAAATTATCATGTCGGCGAGAGATGGTGGAAAATTAAATAACACATGAAGAGGCAGAAGAGGTAGCAGGGATTTCTGTGCACCATTAGCGTAGTGGTGGTCAGCTGTGTTAAATGGAGAGCTGGGATGTGTACAATTCCTCACTATAAACAAAACCTACACAAGACTGATTTTGTTGATTTGTTATCCGCCTTGGTGTCTTGCAGAGCCCTCCCATCACACCATGTGCGTTGGACAGCCGTGTACTTTTAACATCTTGCAGCCATAGTTTGGCAGTGGTTTGGCTTTCTGCCAGTGCCAGTGATAACACATTTCAGGTATGAGAGACAGATTCAGCCGGCAACTGCAGCTACGAGTGTTTTAATGGTCCAACAAAAACACTACAAATGGATAGAACAGAGAGCTACCAGTAATAAATGGTAAATGCATTTATACAGCACTTTTCCAGTCTACTAACCACTCAAAGTGCTTTACAGTGTGTGCCACCCATTCACGCACACGTTCATACACTGATGGAGGAGGCCACAATGCAAGGCGCCAACCTGCTCATCAGGAGCAGTTAGGGGTTCAGCGTCTTGCTCGAGGACACTACGACACGCTCTCTGCAGGAGCCGGGGGATCGAACCAGCGACCTCCCGATTACTAGACAACCCGCTCTACCTCCTGAGCCATGCCGCCCCTTAGACAACCTCTCAGACATAAAAACGTGGTGACATCATACAAATATTTTACTGTTATTCCTGATTTTAAGCAGTTTAAACAACGGCTCATTAGAATGGACATTCACTGAAACTTACAAAACATAATGTGGTTCTAATCTGAGAAGCAAATGGTGCAAACGAAGCTACTGCACTGCAGAATAATGACACGCTTAATTGTGCAACTGAATCTGCAGTACTTTAACAAAGAAAGGTACTCAAAATAGCATTGTTTTAAGAGTCGATTTCAAATATCGGAGCTTGCATTTGTAGATGACAATTCCTTTCTGGTTGCAGAATTTATCTCACGGAAGAAATATACATAGGCTTTCCTGAGCCAAAGCATTACGGCCTAACATTACATTAGCACCCTGCAAGAACTAATAGCTTTGAAAAACAGTGTGATGACTATAGTTTTGTAACGTTTACTTTGCACCCGACTCTGTGTACACAGACTCAGTCACACGAATAACCCATTCTGTTTAGTTCATTAAATCGCTTTAATTGATGGCCAAGAAATACGAGCTACTTTCACTTGAGCCTTTCCAAAACCCATTAGGAAAATGTATGCATTGTCACCCATTTTGTCACCCATTATTATTGCCACTCCGAGTGGCAATAATAATGGGTGACGAGTGGCAATAATAAACCTGCTTTAAAGTGGAATATCTTAATATTTTGATGAAGCTATACTGTGAAAACATCCATTATTGGTTTCTCCACTGTGTCGGCTAAATGAATAAAATGTCTGCCTCCTGCATGGTCCAACGCCATAAAAAAATTTAAAGGTTCAAGTTTCAAAAGTCAAAGGTTTATTTGTCACATAGCGTCATGTACAAGTACAATAAGCAGTGAGATGATTTTTGGCAAACTCCAAAACTGTGCGACGTGACTGACCTGGGCTTACATGAAAACGGGACAGTGTTGTAATCAGTTCGGTCCGTTCGATGAAATTAACAAGACTTAACGAATAAAGAAATAAAAAGTGTAGGTGTGAAGATTCGCTAACATCACACTTTAGAATTGGAAAAAAGTTTGTAAAAAGTTGAGGTCTCTTGATAATGACATCTTGGGTGGCAGCGCCTTGCTCAAGGACATGAAAGCAACGCCGCTGCTTGCCGACAGGGAGTATAAACCTCGGCCCATCAGACTGAAGGGCAGTTTCTCTGCTCACTAAACCACCCGGGGGAGCTGATTCCAACAACAAGGAGAGGTTTTTAAATGCACAGAAGTTTCACATGCAATTTTTAGACCGCTGGCTCGCACGAGGCCCCAGAACGCTGGCAAACAGGCACCAGCGGGACCGTGATCCGCTACACACTTCACGGTCCCAGCTGCTTTCCCCGAAGGCCACGCGCACACGCACACGCACACACATCGGCGGCGTCATCGTTGGGCACGGCCAGAGCCAAATCACAGTTTAACCAGGTCTGGAAGAGGTTGTTGAGAGGAGTTGTTGGGTTTTCCTTATGTGCTGCTGAGGCGGCTCTTTCACCCAAAACCGCGGTGTAAGGCTAACTGAGCAGCTAAGCTTAAACATACCGAAACTGCCACAGAACACAAAATCACCTTGGGGATATCTAAGAAACTGTGACATGCACAAAAATGAAGAAAAAGAAAGTAGTATAGAAATGGTTAAATATTGAAGCCTGTGAGTACATTTGCGTGTATGTTTGAAACCAAGCTCCTTCCTATTTTAATGATCATCAGCAGAATCAGTCACACAGACAGACAGAAAGAAAGAAGAAAAAGATGAAGGCAACGAGAGACAGGGGGCAAGGGAGACAACCGGGGGAGAAAGAAAGGGAATGAGAAAGAGAAAGAACCTGTCAGCTTTTTCATTTCCCTGAGGAGGCAAACACAGGCTAGTACAGCAATGTTAATACAGCTAGTCTAAATAATATGCATGCGTGTGTGTGTGTGTCTGTGTGTGTGTGTGTGTGTGTGTGTGTGTGTGTGATGCTGACAGAGGGGCAGATTTCATGAACATCTGCTGTTGACACACTCGTACATGCACATGCACACACACACACACACACACACACATATACACACACACACACATATACACACACACACACACACACACACACACACACACACACACACACACACACACACACACACACACACACACACACACACACACACACACACACACACACACACACATACGCCACAACATGCAAAAGAGAGGAAGGAGTGGGTAGAAGGAGAAACAGACCAAGCACATACTCTGCTGTGTCACATTTACGCACACATATACACATGCAAATCAACACATGCACACACCAACACCCGGTGCCTCATGGGAGTTTAAGTGACAGCAGAAGTCACACAGTGTAGTAGAAAGCTAAACACACACACACTTTTTGTCATCCCACCAATGTTGAATTTCTGCTCCCACATATCAGTGTCTAACATCTCCCTCTGCTGAATGTTTCAGAGGAAGTTAAACAAAATAATCTATGAAACGTTTTATATCAAAATCCTACTGTAGTCTCAAGTCTGCCACACTTATCCACACCATATTGATTTTCTAGTAAAAAAAAAAATGCACTCGAGCAAAACTGTAAACCATATAGTTCAAAATCTCTTCCACTCGTTTTCTCTCTCGTCCGGTTTCGCACTCTTATCGTCCATATTCTTCTCCTCATCATCATCTCTTTTTCTTCATCCACCTCTCCATCCAATCTCTCCATTTTCCCCATTCAGCCAACCCCCCCCCCACATCCCCCTTTTCCATTCCTTGCCCCTCATTCCATCCTTTCTATTTTTAGCCTCATGTCTTCCAACCCTCTCTTAAACATTCTCCTCCTTCTTTCATCTTCCTTCCATCCCCTTTTCGGTTACTTATCCTGTCTTTCCATCTCCCCTCGTTCATTCCCCTCCCCCATCTCTTCTCTCCGATATGGTGACTGTCAGCAGGACCATACTGACACCATGCACTCCGGACACCACACACAGACACACACAGACACACATGCATGCGTGCACGCGTTCACAAACTGTGATATAGTGTTAGTGTTCAGTAATGGGGCTGTGGCAATGTGTGGGGGGAATAGGATATGGAGTTGGCTGGCTGAGGGTTGGTGGTCCATCAAACAGGTTACATAATACAGAGAAGGGGAGATTCCTTTCTCTATGAACATAGAACCTTATGGAACATAATATCAACTACTGCGGCTTAAATACAGACCGGTTTCCATAACAGTACCAAACAAGGCTAGGGAGGGATTTCTGTTTAGCCTGGTTTCTACTAAGGGACAAATAGGGATTGCTCATTAGTCTGATTTTAAATATAGAGCCTAGGCGGGCTAGCAAGGGTATATTAGTCTGTTTTTCACAGTTTAGATTAGTAGGGCTAACCAGGGCACGCTTGACCGATTTCTACTGCAAAGACTGGAAATAGGAGTTCAATTCCAAGTGAGGCGATACACACTAAGTGCACGATGTATTCCTGGAATTATTAAGCATTTTGTGGGGTGGATGATGGTGAACACCAACTGGCATGTGATGTGCAATGCACTCCTAAGGCATAAATCACAGCTGGTGGTTTTGGGGCTAAAGCACCTGGTCTTACTTCAAGGTTTAAATATGAGTACTTGAGGTATTTGTATGATGTAATTTCATTTAAAACATCAGTCACTGAAACTGGGGTCTGAATGGTGACTCTTCGTGGCCATGCATAATAATCCAATTGGGGATTTTTTTACTGCAACACAGAAATTGACACGTAGACGCCACAAACATAAAACAACAAAAGGTTTGCAAGACATCACATCAGATCCGAAATGCTTGTTAAACAAAGTTACTACAACAGCAGCCACGGTAGATTCTTTGATCACGCGTCAAACCCAAAACTAGCTGTACAGCCCATTTTTTCAACGAATGGGATGATCTCAACTTGAACATGGATATTATATATGCCTATTGTATAGTAAACAGCACTGCCTTTGAAATAACTGGTTGCCAGTGAAATCCTGGCACCTTACAACCGCAGAGGGTATTAATAAACGTGAATTTACCAACCCCACAACCTTGAATTGGAATAAACAGGTCTAGGAAGGATGGCTGGGTGGGTGTGTGGATGGATGGGTCGATAGATACCAAAACCTTCCCCTCGGGTATGGAGTAAAAAGTACAGCAATCGCGTCCACCTAGCTAGTATTATCATTTTCACACAGGAATAATGAGAAAAAAATACATTAAAAAATATTCCCCTCATTTACTTGGTGCTGAATGAATTTTTCTCCCTCTTTCGTTCAAAAAAGTGGCGCGTGCCACTCGTTCAAATACACTCTTCCACACTCCTGGACAATCACTGACTCTGGGTCGATTATAGGTTCTCGTTGGCAGGACGCCCCTTCCTAATAATGTCTGCTGCAACACTGAAGGAATTCACCACCAAGGGCACTCTAATGACTTGGCAGTAGGTAGCACATAAAGATGACTGCTGGGCGACATTAATGTAGAGAAACCACAAAGTCATGAAAATCATAAAGCACATAGTCCACGTGCTTTAACGTTATATTTGCGCATGGGAGTTGCACGTGCGGTTCGTTCCCAAGCGCTGAAATAGACTTCAAAATGCTCAAATGTCTTATTTTCTGCTATAACTGTCATAAGACAGAATGGAGACAACGTAAATCTTCACTTCATTAAACTGCACCAACATCGCATCTTTGCTGCCCTTTCTGCATAACTCTGGATGAGCAGCTTTGCAGAAATCGGGAAGAACTCGAACCGCGTGTCAAAACTTGAAACGACTCTTCAGTTTAAAGGTGCGATTTTCACAAACGCGCGTCGACCTGCCAAATGTATTTGGCTTCGAGCGAGTTGGCAACTTTCCTCGGGAAAAAAAAAAATCTCGTTTTATCGAAAAAGATATGAGGTCGCGTATTAGAGCAAATTGACAGCTCTGATAGTGCACTGCTTGCAAAGGCGGTGCGGTAACTGACGATTTGTCCTCTCTCGTCGAAGGTTTATTATAACCTAAACCAAATTATAACCCTAGCCCGCGCATGCGCCGTATAGGTGGGATTTTAACGGATCGACGATATTGTAATGATTGACGTACTTGCGAAGGGACGGGGGGGGGCTAATTAACAGGAACGGAGTCGCGTTTGGATATGGGCAGGCTCGTCTTTCGGGCAGCCTTTCAAAGAATTCGCCAGTAAACACAACCTGTGAACTTAAAATTGGCGTGTGGACGCCGTCGTTAGCGCTCGACTGTCCCTTCTCGAAACCGGTCGTTCGCCGCCAACAGATATGCCCATATCAAACGAAAGGCGGAGATGAATTTCACCACTCGAAGAAATAATTTTTCGACCAGAGTACAAAGTTTTCGCACAACTTCTCCGGGGCGGTGGGGGGGGGGGGGACAGGACTCTGATGACCTGGCTGACGTCAGATATCCGGGAGATGTCTACCTGGTTTGTTGTGTCTGGCGGGAGGTTCTTGATGAGGATTTTCCTCCTGTTGCTCAGCTCCTGTCGAGTTTTCGCCAGCCGCCTTTCAGTTTCCTCCGGCTCCAGGTCCGGCAGGTCACGGAGGCTGGTGCTCCCCGGGTCGGACGGCGCTGCCTCTTCCTCCTGTCGGCTCTCCGGGCTGCTCATCATCTCCGGGAAAAGTGCGTTTCCCTGGTCCAAAGAAGAGTGAACGCTCGGCGGCTGAATAGATGAGGCTGTCGCCATCTTGAGTAGCGGAGAGGAAAGTGAGCGGGTTGCGAGAGATGGGGTGGGCGTGCCCGTTGTTGTGTCGCCAGCATCAGAGAGAGAGAGAGAGAGAGAGGGAGAGAGAGAGAGAGGGAGGGGGGGAGAGAGAGAGAGGGGGGGCTACGCATCTCACTCAAAGAGAAAGCAAAAGGTAGGCTACGCATCTCACCCAATTCCGTCCCTGGCCGGACGCTTGTCGACCTCATCCGTTTGGAAAACGAAAAGTAGCCCAGATGTACAATTAAGTACTTGTTTTGGACTTTCGCCTTCCTGTGGCCGCTTCACGCCTGTCAAAATGATCGGGATGCCACCACCAAAACTATAAAGCCAGGCATCTCTCTTTCTTTCTGTCCATTTTTATGTCTCTGTTCTCTCTCTGTTCTCTCTGTTTCTGCTCTCTTATACACCCAAACTGTCCCATCACACACACACACACACACACACACACACACACACAGTCTGGTTTCACTATCCTTGTGGGGACCCCTCATTGACTACATTCATTTTCCCAGCCGTTAACCCTAACCTTAACCACGTAAACTACACGCCTAACCTTAACCTAACCTTAACCTTAACCTAACCCTAATTCTAACCGTAACCCTAAAACCAACTCCTAACCCTAACCCTAACCCTTAACCTAACCTTAACCTAACCCTAATTCTAACCGTAACCCTAAAACCAACTCCTAACCCTAAAATAGACCCTTTTCCTTGTGAGGACCTCTGAAAGGTCCACACAAGGTAGGTGCTGTCAGGTTTTGCTATCCTAATGAGGACATTTGGTCCACACAAGGATAGCTAAACATGTACACACACACACACACACACACACACACACACACACACACACACACACACACACACACACACACACACACACACACACAAGTTCCCCATCATTACACCCACACACGCATTCAGCTTTATCTTCCCGTATTTTTGGGAACCCCTTATTGACTACACAGTGTACTGTGTGTGTGGTATATGTGTGTTTTTTGTTTGGTTTCTTTGTTTGGTGGGGGGTCTGCAGGCTGGAAGCCGTGTCAAGGCCCGCAGGTTACCTCACTATTTTCTGTTTTGTCTACCTGTGCTTGTAATTTTTGATTCTTGCCCTCTTTGATTCGGTAGAGTTCAGTGGGTTTGTGAATTTTTTTATTTCCCTATTGGTTTGGTATATATGTGTTGTGGTTTGAATGTTTTTTCTATAGAATAAAAGAAAGAAGGAAAGAAAAAAGACTACATTCATATCCTAGCTCCTAACCTTAACCATCACTGCTACATACCTAACCTCGATCTTCACCCTAATTCTAACCAATACAATCCATACTGGCATGCAGCACCACATGGGGAGTACTGCAGCAACACGAGAGCTCTACCGACAACAAGCAACATGACGCACAACACCATCCAGCCAACAATATTGTGTGTGTCTGCCTGAAAAATGGAGACAACTGAAAGCCTCAAAAGGAACTGAGAGCGATGTGGCATCGGCTAGTTTTCTCATTGGCAAACAATATGTTTACGACATCAGACCAAAACAACGGCAGAAGTGGGGCGGCAGCTGCTATCAGTGTGTAATGTACCTTTAACCCTAAACTCAACTCTAAAATGGGCCCCATGGAGAACCGAGAACCGGCAAAATGTCCCCAATTAGCACA
Source organism: Lampris incognitus (assembly GCF_029633865.1). Taxonomy (NCBI): domain Eukaryota; kingdom Metazoa; phylum Chordata; class Actinopteri; order Lampriformes; family Lampridae; genus Lampris; species Lampris incognitus. Next base: position 67,441,735 of record NC_079213.1, on the reverse strand, counting down.
ACGGTCCTCACATATATAGGAACATGAAGTATATACACACACATTATGGGTCATAGTAAAATCACAATGTTGAGCATAGGTAGCCTATTATAATCCAGCATGGTCTACCGTATGGTCTGTCCTAGACTGTGTACTTTAAAGTTGTTCAAACATCCCTGTGATCAACTCGTGGTTTTGGGGCATATATGAGAGGGAACACAAGTATAATGTCACTCCATGTGGTGGATTTGAACAAGTCTCATTTCAAATATCTCAAGCAAAGCTATTTATGTGCTGTCCCTCAAAACACATTTTTTAATCAGCATTTAACATGTGATCCAATAATTTACAGTTCATGGAGAAACCTATATGCTTTGACACATTTCACTTGATGGTAGAAATACATTCAGTAAGAATATCTCATCCACCATAGCTTCCCAGTGTGCTGAATGCAACCATGAATGGCTGCGTGCCCTCCCCTCCCTTTTCTCATCCACTCAGTGCCAACCCGTCAGCCAACCAAGCCTGCTTGCCTGCCGTGGGTGGAAAGCTGCTCCTGGCAGACAACAGAGGAACGAGCTCCCTGTCGACTCCTCACAATGCCTGTGTAGCTTCCGCAGGCTGCATGAGTCTCTGATAGACACATACACACATACACTCAGACACCTAGGGCACATCCACACACACATGCACACATGCACCCAAACTTGTCAGTGACCACACTTCAACCACCTTAGGAAATATTTAGGGCGCTATTATACTTGGGACCATATAAGAACTGGGGAAAATCAACTTCCGTCCGCACAAACCCCATGTTCTTTCTCTCGCCATCTGTGTGTAGCATTTCTTGGCAGATCTGTATTCAGACAATCACAGTTGTCAGCGGGTGAAAATCGTACCATGTGGTGGCCAAATGACAGAACCATGCAGCTGAAACACAACTATAGACCATTTGCATGAAAAGTTACAACCAAGTGCACACCTATTTTAGTGTGTGTGTGTGTGGAGGGGGGGTGCTACTGCAAGAGCATTCAGGAGGATCTTTAAATGGGAACACTGGCATCTCGTATATCAAGTGCACAGGCCTGACTTAATGCATCAGCTTATTGCGGCTTGAGCCCCGGGGCTGGACATAGATAAGAAGCCCACAAAGTCTATGAAAAACAAATATATGTATAGCTTTTGCTCCAAAAAAAAAAGATTATTAAAGCAGAATCCATGCAAGCAGTTCAGAGAATACAAAGAAAATGTGTGTATATGTGTGTGTGAGAAGCTCTTAGTGAATACAAGGTTTATTTGTAGATTGGTAAATACATGATGTCTGTGCCTTCGTCCACTGAATAGCGTGCATTTATAAGTGGGGGGGGTTGTGGGTGCGGGCATTGTAGTATCTGTGGCTGTGTGATGAGGTGTCCACGAAATCATGCAAAAGTGGGCTCAAAAATAAGATGTAAAGCTGAATTATTGAGTAAAATTACAAAGTTGACAGTTTTTTTTTTTTTTTAAATAGCAAGCCCTACACTGTCATTGCCGTGAGACAAGAGCTCAAAGTTAGCCGGCTAGCATAGCAAGCTCGCTCGTCACAAGCAAGCGACACAAGATGTGACTATTACCTTTCGCTCGACATTAAGCCTAGCTGGCAAATTATTTGAAGGCAGGGCTTGTGTCCTTCGAGGACAGCCTGACGTCAAAGACCCGGCACTCGCAACAGACAGCAGCGGGAAAGACTGTTGGCTCATTGGCCGGATGGGCTGAGCAGCCTCCCTTCCTGCTGCTCGGGTCCTACCACCTGTAATGCAGACCTGTCATTAAATCCTAAGCTCAGGCCTTTTGAATATGATGTCTCACACAAGCTCCTGGCATCCAATCAGCAATGTGTGTACTAAGCCCCAAGCATTGCCTCCAGGTTGGCAGGGCGTCGCGAGGAGCTTTTTGAATAAAACGTGCCGGCTAAATGAGAAAATGAGAATATCATTTTAAATATTATGATGTGGCACCCCTCAGTATATGTTCAGGGGGAGCCTTTAGGTAAAGGGGGGGGGGTTCATAGTAATTTGTAGCTGCCAGGCATAAGGTGGCATGATGCGAGCACACTGGCGCAGGGGAACTCCACGAAAACCTATTTTATCCATATTTGCCATTTTTCTTTCTTTTTTTACAGGATTTTTTTCAGCTTTCAGAATTTCCAAGGGCCCAAAAAAAATCCATTGAAACTAATTATTTTTCCAAAAACGAGCCTCATTATCAAGTTATCAACAAACACTGTTTTGTTTGTTTGTTTGTTTGTTTGTTTGTTTGTTTGTTTGTTTGTTTGTTTGTTTGTTTGTTTGGTTGTTTTCTCGGGGATTCTTAAAAAGCCGGCTCTCACAAGGGACTAGCGTGTCACCTGACTGTGTCTTATACAGCAGTTAGCGCATGGTGACAGATTGGGAGATGGGAATCACAGCACCGTGGTTCTGTGAAGTGACAGCCAGGGCCGCTCGTCACTCACACATGATGAATTTGGAGACGCATGAATCCCTCCGATAAGTGCTAAACGAGGTTTCCACAAGAGGACAATTAATTTGTATTCCGTTCCCTTCCACACATGACAGCTGTGTAGCACACTTGGACACACACACACACACACACACACACACACACACACACACACACACACACACACACACACACACACACACACACACACACACACACATGCACACACCATGCACATAAACTCTATAGCCCACAACCATCGGCACATAGGTACAATCTCTTTCTCTCTGTTTCTGTTGCTCTCTCTCTCACTTTCAATGATTTTCACCTAAATGCAAATGCAACCTCATAATAATAGGCTATCTTAGCAAACCGGGGGGGATGGGGACGGAGCAAGAGGGGGGGGTTAGTCTCTCTGCATCTCAAACACAAGAGCCCTGCTGGTGTTCGAGAGTGTCAGCCAGTGATTCACTGCCTCTTGGAGTGGGTGGGAGGGAGAGGAGAGGAGAGGAGAGGAGAGGAGAAGGCGATGGTGGGAGATGTTGCCGCTGCTTGCTGGGACTGAGTGTGAGGGGGTGGATGGCCAGAGTGGCTAAGCAGACAAAGGAAGCACCTGGGATGCATACGTACGAGCACAATAGGTGTCGGGCAGTGGGGACCTTAAGTCCTGGATGGCAAAGAGAGCTTCTGTGTACACAGGAAGTGGGTGTATGCATATTTATGTGTTTGCTTATATTGCACGAGTGTGTATGGAAAAGTTGCCACCGTCTAATTTTGCAGTAACGGCGTTAATGTTATTGTCAGGATGCATAAAGCCTTATGCTCTCTGTTTATGAGACGAGCTCCGTCACGCTCCGTGCAACTTCTTCTTTTCTTTTCTTTTTTTGCAAAGTACTTTTATTAAAAACAGTAACAGGCGTCATAACGACGAGCATGCGGATGTACGCCCCACCCTGGCTCGTTTAGAGTGACGAGTGCACATGCACGAAATAATTGAACAAATCAGCCACATACACACAACAAAACGTAACAACCCCAGCCTTTAGTCCAGCGGGACCTGCAAGTCTGTGAAGTAAGATAAAAAAAAAAGGGTGCCGTTTGTGAAGAGAACTTATCAGCGTGTGTCCTCTCATTGTACATTTAATTTTCTCAAGTGTGAGAAAAAAAAACACACCCTCTCTGAGCAACTGTGAGACAGATGGAGGGTTAGGAGATTTCCACTGTAGGAGTAGACGGCGTCTGGGTAGTAAATATGTGTAATTAATCTTTCTGCATAGAATTTAATCTACTGGACTCGTCCTGGGTCCCAAAGTTGGCAATCAATGGACAGAGTTGTAGACATATTCCCTTTTTAGTAGACGTGCAGTTACGAGGCCCTGGCTATCGATAGGGGCCTGTAGGATGGCATCCCCTTACCTAAAGCGTAGAACAGATTGAGGGACCCGCGACCTACTTAAACAGCTGACCTGAGCCCTTTGGGACAATATACATTATTAAAAACGGGCCCCGTTCTGTACAAGAGATCCCTGCTCAATTTGTGCCCTAATTACTTTGGTCAACTTTATACTTCCTTTATCAAATAGACTGCATGACTGCTTTGACACTTTTCATACTTTTGACCGGTAGGTCAGCCTCTAATAAGAATGATAATTTTGTTCTGACTGGTGTTCCTTGTTTTTGAAGCAAGCACTAGCCAAATTTTAACGTTATTTTGACCATTTTCTCCTAATGAGTGGATTGAACTACACACAAAATGGTGATATTTGCATTCAAAGAACATCTTAACCAGGTAGTCTTAAAGAGTTGGTGAAATAATAGCTAGCATTAGGCTTATACACTGACGAGCCAAAACATTATGACCACCTACCGAATATGCTGTTGGTCCTCCATGTGATGGCATAACAGCACAGACCCACTGAGGCACGGACTCTACAAGACCCCCGAAGATGTCCTGTGGTATCTGGCACTATAACATTAGCAGCAGATCCTTCAATTTCTGTAAATTGCGAGGTGGAGCCGCCATGGATCGGACTTGTCGGTCCAGCACATCCCACAGATGCTCAATCGGATTGAGATCTGGAGAATTTAGAGGCCAGGGCAACACCTTGAACCCTTCATCATGTTCCTCAAACCATTCCCGAACAATGTGTGCAGTGTGTCAGGGTGCATTTTCCTGCTGAAAGAGGACACTGCCATCATCATACCGTTGCCATGAAGGGGTACCCGGTACCATCATACAATTGCCATGAAGGGGTACCTTCCCAACGATGTTTAGGAAGATGGTACATGTCAAATTGATTACTATATGAATGGCCGGACCCAGGGTTTCTCAGCAGAACATTGCCCAGAGCATCACACTCCCTCCACCGGCTTGTCGTTTTCCCACAGTGCATCCTGATGCCTTCACTTCCCCAGGTAAACGGCGCACACGTACACGGCCATCCATGTGTTCTAAAAGAAAACAGGACTCATCAGACCAGTCGACCAATGGGCATGGAAGCATTGGAATTGGACCTTCTACAAGGTCCAGTTCCGATGCTCGCATGCCCATTGTAGGCACTTTTGACGGTGGACAGGGGTCATCATGGGCACTTTGACCCATCTGTGGCTACCCAGCCCCATACACAACAAGGTGTGATGCGCTGTATATTGTGACACATTCCTCCCATAACATCATTAACATGTTCTGTGACTTGTGCCACAGTAGACCTTCTGTCGGTTCAGACCAGATTGGATAGCCTTCGTTGCCCTCGCGCATCGATGAGCCTTTGGGTGCCCAACGCACTGTCGCCGGTTTGTGGTTTGTCCCTCCTCGGACCAATGTCGGTAGGTACTCACCGCTGCTGACCGGGAGCAGCCCACAAGCCTTGCTGTTTTAGAGATGCTCTGACCCAGTCATCTGGCCATAACAATTTAGCCCTTGTCAAAGTCGCTCAGGTCTTTTCTCCTGCCCATTTCTCCTGCATCCAACACACTAACTACGAGAACTGATTGTTTGCTTACCATCTAATCCACCCAGACCTTGACATGTGCCCTTGTTTGGAGATGTTCTACGTTATTCAGTTCAGCTGTGAGTGGTCATAATGTTTTGGCTCATCAGTGTATGTAAGGGGCATGGTGTCTGAGTTTTAAAGAGTTTTGCTACCAAAACGTTTCCACATAACTGAGCTGATATGATAGAACATAATTTTATATGCACACTTAATGTGATGAGTTAGAGGGGCTAAAATGCTAACAATTAAAACGCTACCTGTAAAGAAAGTCTGCCAAAATCCATGAATGATTTGGAGGCAATTTGCAAACCAATCTCAAAGAACTACAAACGGCCTGTGTGTGAGGCCAGAGATGATCACTGCCATGATGCGTATGGGGAAAAATGGGACCCTGTACAAAAATATGCTGCTTGTGCATGTTTGCTGTACCAGTTGGCATAAGGAGATCGACAGTGTACAGGGAACACCGAAATTGCCTGAGGATGCTTGGTTGCTGAGCTCTGTGCGCTAATTCAAAACAGATCCATGGCAGAGAGAGCGAGAGAGAGAGAGCGAGAGCGAGAGAGAGAGAGAGAGAGAGAGAGAGAGAGAGAGAGAGAGAGAGAGAGAGAGAGAGAGAGAGAGAGAAAGACAACGACAATAAAAGACAAATAAAGGAAGGGATACAGATGAAGACGGCGAGACAAATTAAGATGCAGACCGAGAGAGTGAGCCGGGGGGGAGATAGAGAGATCTTCACTGCCCTGTTGTCTTTGGTCTTCAGCAGGACTGGACTACTTTCTTGCCGAACATCCAATAGACTGAGAGAGGGTGCAAGCCCTACTTCATCCCTCTCTTACACTGCCTCTCAAGGAGAAATACATCCAATGCCTGCAGGCAATTTCCATGACCTCAATTCAGACAGGACACAGACACCAGTCCGGAAAGCACCCATTCATGGTCATTGGTTTAAAAAATTTAAAAAAACTCTCAGAACTTGAAAAATTACCTCAAGAGGCCAATAAACCCAGAAAAAGGCAGTGTCCTTGTACGTTCAAAGAGGAACCTTTTTTGTTTTTTTCATGTTTTTCTGGGGAGATCTATTCTTATGCCACTGTATACTGAGAGTTGTTGATGAGGGGCCCTGCCAGCCCAGTGGACCGCAGTGCCAACCATGTCCTGGGATGGCGTGACTTCGACTATACATAACTTTGGGTTCGCGAAGCGAACCCTAGTTATATGAACAACGACAAAATGGCTGAGAGGGTTATTGCATTGTGACATCATCCACAATAGCTCGCTGGAAAAAAGAAAAACGATGGAGGTGCATTCCCCGTGCCAATCCCGGACAATATGACCCCGTGGTCATATGTCCTCCCACCGACCCCGTATTGGCACGCCCACCGGAAGCGCTATTCCTCTTTGTAAGTCGAACTATCTCCAACTAAATGAGCACCACACCTGTGGCCCGGGTAGGAGGAGAACGGCTCTATTCTCAGCCATTTTGTCGTTGTTCCTATAACTAGGGTTCGCTTCGCGAACCCAAAGTTACATTTCACGTACTCCGAAATGGCTGAGAGGGTTATTGCATTGAACAACGACAGGATTCGTGCCTCCGTTCCCTAGCCGTCCAATGAACCCTTCAAACCCCTGGTGGGAAGGGGTACGCGTTCTGATGAGAGCATCCTAAGAGGCCTGCTCCAGAACAGCGTCGGCAACCGACCGCACCTTAATGTGCCGGTGATAAAGCCGTAAGAAAGTGTTCTCACCACTCCAAACCGCCGCCTGGCGGATGACCTCCCAGTCGATACCTGACAACACAGCTATCGACGTAGCAGTCCCTCGGGTAGAATGCGCCTTCAGCTTAGGAGCTGTTTTACCCGCTTTGGTATACGCCTCTGTAATACCATCCACCAGCCAGTGTGCTAGCCTCTGGGAGGAAAGGGCATAACCTGGTTTGCTCACTCTGTAGGTCAACAGCAGCCTGTCAGACCTACGAATATCTGCTGTGCGCCGCATGTAAATGCGTAAAGCCCGTACAGGACACGAGAGGTGCAAGCGTTTCTCATCCCTAGTCACCGGTGACGGATGAAACGCGTGTATCACCACCGGGGCCCTACTCGTCAGGACAGACACAGTTTTGGGCACGAAGCTGGGGTCTGTAAAGAGCGTGACCATCAGATCACCAGAAAACACCATCCCCTTGATGGTGAGTGCAGTGAGCTCACAACCCCTCGCTGCGGTGGTAAGTGCCAAGAGCACAGCCAGCTTAGCCGAGACATAACGCATGTCTGCCGTAGACATGGGTTCAAAGGGATCTTTCTCTAGTGCGCGCAGAACAAGGGAAGCATCCCAAGTTTCAGCTCTCGTAAGCTCCTTAGCTGAGAGCTTCTTAGCACCCAAAAGGTACTGCGTCATGAGCGGGTGCGTGAAAACCGTGCTACCCTCGATCTTCCCCCCGGAAGAACGTGAGAGCCGATACACAGACTTTGACCGAGAAAGACCATAGTCTATCACTCCTACAGACCTCCACAAAAGTCAGTATAGGGCCAATCCCTACTGACAAAGGGTCCATGTCGCGTTCAGCGCAAAATTGGTCAAATCGACTCCAGTACCCCTGGTACCTGGAATACGTGGAGTCTTTACGCGCCGCTAAGATGACACGAATCACTTGCGCACTAAGTCCCATAGCTAAGAGCCTGGCTTTGTAAGCATCCATGCCGCTAATCGGGAGCCTCCTATCCAGGGGCCCTCCCGTAGCAGCCCTCCTGCTTGCGTGAGCGCGTCCGCCCACTCCGGGACGTCGAACCGCTCGCCTACTATCCAAGACACTATTCGCGGAAACCACGGGGTGCTCGGTTCGTACGGGGCCACGAGAACTAACCGACCCCCTGTGCGCTCGAACTTGACCACCAGGTCTAGGAGGCACCTGCGCGGGGGGAATGCGTAAAGCATCTCCTCGGGCCATGGATCTAGTCCAAGCGCGTTGACCCCCAACGGCGCTAGGTCGGACGGGAGCATCGAGTACCAACGAGGGCACTTGTAATTGAGTTTCGATGCGAACAGATCCACTTGAGCTACCCCGAACCTCTCCCAGATCATAGCCACTATGGCTGGGTTGAGGCTCCAATTGTCCGCATGCGGGCCGCCTCTCGAGAGGATGTCCGCTGCTTCGTTGTCCTTCCCAGGAACATGAAGCGCCCTGATTGATAGCGCGTTGCTGTTGACCCAAATCCAAATTTGCACGGCCAACTCTCTGCAACGCTTGGACTTCATACCGCCTTGGCGGTTGATGTAGGCCTTGGCCGTCATGCTGTCTGTCATTATCAGTATGTGACGGCCTACGAGATCCTGAGCGAAATGCTGGATAGCCAGCCAAATCGTCTCCGTCTCGCGCGCGTTGATGTGGACCTTCTCCCCAGACGGCCACACTCCTCGCGCTGTTTTGTAGCCAAGGATGGCCCCCCAACCCGAGAGGGACGCATCCGTATAAATCGTTACCTCGGGTCCCCTGGGGCCCATAGGGACCCCAGACATGTCCACGCAGGCTCTGTTCCAGTGGTCTAGGTCCTGCGCTACCACGCGCGGGACCAGGATAAGATGGTTGTTGTACCGGCGTTCGTTGCCGTATTTCAAGAAGTGAACTGCGAACCACAATTGCAGTCTCCTCATGAACAACAGACCTAAAGGAACAACTTGGTGAGCCGATGCCAGAAGGCCCAGCAGCCTCCTGATCATCCGATAAGTGACATATGTCCCCGGGACGAAATGTGCTAACGTGGTCCTGGTGGAATGCCATCTCTCTTGCGTAAGGGTTGCGCGCATGGATACCGTATCCAAACTCAGACCCAGATACGTTGCCTGGCACGAAGGCCATGGCGCGCTCTTCTTTATGTTGATAGTGAAACCCATGTACTCCATGAATTCCATCAACTCCTGAGTATGGAGTATTGCTTGTTCCGGCGACCGGGCCAACACCAACAGGTCGTCTAGGAACCATGCCAAGCGCATACCTTTGCGCATCAACACTCCGAGCGCTGCTTTCAAACACCTTGTGAATGTCAGAGGAGAGAGGCGATATCCGAACGGGAGGCATGTGTACTGGTAACACTGACCCCGGTAACAGAACCCAAGATACTTTCTGTGTCTTTCCGCAATCGGACAATGATAGAAAGCATCTTTTAGGTCGACCGAAGTTAGCCAATCGGACTGTGTCACCATTGACAGCAGAACCGGTGTGCGTAGCATTTTGAAACTGACCTTCTCTACATACTTGTTGAAGGGTTTCAAATCTAGGATTGGGCGCATGCCCCCATCCTTCTTCGGGACCAGAGAGTAACGGCTGTAAAACCCGTCTTCTCTTTCTAGGGGAGGAACCACCGTGATTGCCCCTTTCGAGAGTAACTCTGTGAGTTCGTTGTCTAGGATTTGTGCTTCGGCCACCGACCCCGGTTCCGTATGCACTATTCCCAAGTACGGGGGTACAATACCGTTCTCGAAAAGGATTTGGTGTCCGTGGGCTATCTGATCCAAAACAGAAGCCGACGGGACCAATTCCTTCCACCTGTGTAACATGCGTGACAGAGGTCTCGTTGCCTCCTGTACCTTGCTGTTCAGGTAGCGCGCGTAAGTTGCGCGTAAAGGGTCTGGGGAAGCCCCGCCCGCCATGCCCTGCATCCATGGGGGGGCCTCGTCCTTGGAAAGGAGACCCAGATGGGGGAATTGGCGTTTTGAACCTTTCCAAATTACCATTTGACCCATCAGAGAGACTAAACATTGTCGCATCATAGTCCCCTCCCAGGGGCTCATTTGCGCTCATGTCATTATTATCCAATATTTCCAGCAGGGATGTTATTACATTGTTATCATCATCTTTACCTAAAGATTCAGACAGACAATCAGACTTGCGTTTCAAACCTTTTAAAACGCAATCACCATCATCACCAACATAAAAACTTTTATTCACATTCACAACCTTTGGAATAGAACAAGTAGACTGTGCATCAGAAACCAAAATAAAAGGCGCAGTGTTTAGCCCTGCGCACGCTGTGTCCCCTGAACAAGCGTCTATATCGCCGGAGACGGCTCAGGAATCAGTCTGTTGGTGTGGGTCGTAACATCCTGCCGAAACACGTCACTTGGCAGCTCCCTTCTTGCAAGTGACTGTGCTGTCCGGCTTGGCCGCCTTGGCCGCTGGATCTGTGGAAGACTGGGAGTTTGGACGTGAGCCCTGTCCACGCCCGCGCCCCACTTTACCACCTCTTTTTGGATAAGTCTCTCTCCATTTCTGCTTGCGCGCAGGCTTGTCCCCCTGCCCTGTGCCCACCGCGGGCTTAGGGGTAGGCGGGTTCTTCATCATCGGGAGAAGCTCCTTGTGCAAGGTTTCGCGCTCGGCCTGGGCGGCCTTGTATTTGCTGATAATGTCCGGGGTCGTTCCAAACAGGCCCTGGTTCCCTGCGCAGGAGTGGGCCATCCACTCCTTGCAGAATTCCTCTTTTACCCCGGCTGTCTCTAGCCAGAGACGTCTGCGCGAAAGGGTGGAGGCAGCTGCGCTAGAACCGCACTCTAGAGCGATGGAATACAGCAGCGATCCCAGGGAGTCAGCTACGCGTTCCATTTCCAAGATGTACTCACAACCTGCTTCGCTGGCCACTACGTCACCGAACTCGGCCCCGTCGATACCTGCTGTAGCGATGGCGGCTTTGCTTTGCTCGACGTTTGATAGGCTGCAGAGCTTGCGCATGTACGCCGTTATCATCCCAGCCGTTGAGACGAGTCCAGCTGCGCGTGTACTGGCGTGCCATGCATCACACGCGTAACGATCCACCTGTTGGCCCCACTGCGAAGGGTGTTTGGGAGTATCGCGAGACCCCACCTTGGTGTTAGGGTTGAACGATAAAACGTCCCTCTCTGGTTGCGGAATTTTCCAGTCTTTGTAGTTGAGGTTCCTAACCTCGACTGCTAAGACGTCAACCCCCTTCTGACTGAACTTTGAGGACGATTTAAGTAGCGGATCCGCCTCCGCCCGCTTAAACGCTCGTTCGATGTGAGGATAAGGTGGTAGAGTGGAGTCCCTGACCCTCTCTGCCATTCGTGGAAAATCGGCTACCACCGGATCTTGAGGATTGCCCGGCTCGGTAACGATGTCGGCAGACTTGACCGCTCGCGCGAACAGATCGCGGAAACTGGCGAGGAAGGTTTCGGACCCACGTTGCATGGCGTCGCCTTCTTTGTTTGGTTGAGACGAACTTGGCTGGTCGTCTTCCACGCCCTGATCGTCTACTTCCTCAGGCAGTGAATCCTCGGGTTCCGCACCCGCCGAATAACATGCCACGGATTCACCAGGGAGAGATAGGATCTCATTGATCCAGTCCTCTCTAACTATCCCTGATGGTGGGATAGCCTCTGGCTCCGGAGGGATGCTAATGCTAGCCGCCGTCCCGTGACTCTAGCTAGGAAGCATCGGAGGGATGTTGCTAGCCTCCGCCCCATGGCTATAGCTAGGTAGCACCATGCTAGCCGCCTCGTTAGCAGGTGCGAAGGGATCTGCAAGTCCCCATCTTTGACGGTACAGGGCTGCCCACCTTTGGCGCCCCGATCCTCTGATGGTTTTACAGAAATTGGAGTCGATCTCATTACGGTCTACATCCCTCAAGTAGCCCGTGTAGTGAACATGCGGGATATGGGAGACACAGTCCGGATGGGGGTCCCATTGGAGCGTCGCCGGTTTAACACACCCGCACCAAGCGTAGAATCCGGCCACATCGACCGGATTAATGAACATCTTGGCGATAAAAGGTAAGCTAACTATAAATTAGTATCTAATATACCAGTATATCACAAGATTACTTGCGTATTTGCAGTTTTCCTCTTAGTCCCAGCGAGAGAGAAACAGCCATCGACCGATCTCATTTAGTTGGAGATGGAAAGAGGAATAGCGCTTCCGGTGGGCGTGCCAATACGGGGTCGGTGGGAGGACATACGACCACAGGGGGTCATATTGTCCGGGATTGGCACGGGGAATGCACCTCCATCGTTTTTCTTTTTTCCAGCGAGCTATTGTGGATGATGTCACAATGCAATAACCCTCTCAGCCATTTTGGAGTACGTGAAATGTAACTCATGTTCTTTCCCTGCTTTTCCATGTTTCCAGACTCATAATGATTAAACAGAAATCCCATAACACCACCAGTGCTAAGACCCTGCTAACACGAAAATGGCCCCACGTTCAGACAGAAATCCCGTTTAATCCCACGTTCGAGGTCTTCAATAATACCAACGGAGAACACAAATTCGAGACATGACCCACTTATTTGGAAGAATTTGCAAGTAAAAAGGTAGAAGGGCACTTACCCAATTTACCCCATTTGTATCCGGCCAATTACCCGACTCTTCCGAGCCGTCCCGGTCGCTGCTCCACCCTCGCCAGCTGCTTCTTTTCACCTGACTGTGAGGAGTTTCGCCAGGGGGACGTAGCACATGGGAGGATCACGCTATTCCCCCTCAGTCCCTCCCCCCACAGGCGTCCCGACCGACCAGAGGAGGTGCTAGTGCAGTGACCAGACGCCCCTGACTCATATATATATAGTCATTTGGTTGTAAAATAAACAAAGCTTGTGGTAATAAATATTTACCTCAACATTTTCTGTTTACATTTTTGTGATTTTATGTCATATAATATGTGTGGCAGTAGAAAGCTGTATAGGTATATATGCCATCTTGAGCTGTATCATAATATCACGTAGCTTTGTGTTGTTGTTGTTGTTGTTGTTTTTTGGCTAATTCTATCTCTTTGCATTCCAGCATATATTATGCATTTATTTTGACCTTTGAGAATGAAGTGGCACTTTGTTGTTCATAAATTTGTGGACGTAGATTAAGATAGAGTAGATCATGCTACAGCCTAAAACTGTCAGGTCTCGGTCATGTCTGAAAATTTTATATATATATACACTACCGTTCAAAAGTTTGGGATCACCCAAACAATTTTGTGTTTTCCATGAAAAGTCACACTTATTCACCACCATATGTTGTGAAATGAATAGAAAATAGAGTCAAGACATTGACAAGGTTAGAAATAATGATTTGTATTTGAAATAAGATTTTTTTTACATCAAACTTTGCTTTCGTCAAAGAATCCTCCATTTGCAGCAATTACAGCATTGCAGACCTTTGGCATTCTAGCTGTTAATTTGTTGAGGTAATCTGGAGAAATTGCACCCCACGCTTCCAGAAGCAGCTCCCACAAGTTGGATTGGTTGGATGGGCACTTCTTGCATACCATACGGTCAAGCTGCTCCCACAACAGCTCAATGGGGTTCAGATCTGGTGACTGCGCTGGCCACTCCATTACCGGTAGAATACCAGCTGCCTGCTTCTGCTCTAAATAGTTCTTGCACAATTTGGAGGTGTGTTTAGGGTCATTGTCCTGTTGTAGGATGAAATTGGCTCCAATCAAGCGCTGTCCACTGGGTATGGCATGGCGTTGCAAAATGGAGTGATAGCCTTCCTTATTCAGAATCCCTTTTACCCTGTACAAATCTCCCACCTTACCAGCACCAAAGCAACCCCAGACCATCACATTACCTCCACCATGCTTAACAGATGGCGTCAGGCATTCTTCCAGCATCTTTTCATTTGTTCTGCGTCTCACAAACGTTCTTCTTTGTGATCCAAACACCTCAAACTTGGATTCATCTGTCCACAACACTTTTTTCCAGTCTTCCTCTGTCCAATGTCTGTGTTCTTTTGCCCATCTTAATCTTTTTCTTTTATTGGTCAGTCTCAGATATGGCTTTTTCTTTGCCACTCTGCCCTGAAGCCCAGAATCCCGCAGCCGCCTCTTCACTGTAGATGTTGACACTGGTGTTTTGCGGGTACTATTTAATGAAGATGCCAGTTGGGGACCTGTGAGGCGTCTGTTTCTCAAACTAGAGACTCTAATGTACTTATCTTCTTGCTCAGTTGTGCAACGCGGCCTCCCACTTCTTTTTCTACTCTGGTTAGAGCCTGTTTGTGCTGTCCTCTGAAGGGAGTAGTACACACCGGTGTAGGAAATCTTCAATTTCTTAGCAATTTCTCGCATGGAATAGCCTTCATTTCTAAGAACAAGAATAGACTGTCGAGTTTCAGATGAAAGTTCTCTTTTTCTGGCCATTTTGAGCGTTTAATTGACCCCACAAATGTGATGCTCCAGAAACTCAATCTGCTCAAAGGAAGGTCAGTTTTGTAGCTTCTGTAATGAGCTAAACTGTTTTCGGATGTGTGAACATGATTGCACAAGGGTTTTCTAATCATCAATTAGCCTTCTGAGCCAATGAGCAAACACATTGTACCATTAGAACACTGGAGTGATAGTTGCTTGAAATGGGCCTCTATACACCTATGTAGATATTGCACCAAAAACCAGACATTTGCAGCTATAATAGTCATTTACCACATTAGCAATGTATAGAGTGTATTTCTTTAAAGTTAAGACTAGTTTAAAGTTATCTTCATTGAACAGTACAGTCGTTTTCCTTCAAAAATATGGACATTTCAATGTGATCCCAAACTTTTGAACGGTAGTGTATATATATATATAAAAAACAGACATACATCATGTGATAGATTAACATATGTAAATGCTGTGTCATCATAACTGATGTTGGCTAGTTTTAAGTTTTGTTATATTAACATATCAAAAGGTTGCATTTCGTGAGATTTAGACTCCAGCTAAATGACTGCAGTGTCCACTGCTGTAAAAATTAAAATTCAACTAAGAAAACCCCTAACTACATGAAAACTTCGTTTCAACCAGCCGATGCTTTCTGATGTCAGAGTTCCCCCTTCATCCCCGGCTCTTCCCCAAGTCTCCGGGCAGTCAATTTGTACAGAGAAGCTTCATTAATAACTAATTAGTCTTCCAGGCAAACATATGTACCACTGATCTTCTCCCCATACACAGTGCTTACGAGCTTCATATACCTCTGCAGGAAAACACTCAGAGAAAGACGTACTCTCAAGTGAGAGCCGGACTGTGGACAAATATCTTGCCTGGATTACCATCGATTTCAAACTGCCTGTTTCCTCAGTGACTGGAGTCAGAGTGGGTCTTGAACCACTTTTTTTTCTGGAAGCATCCGCTTCAAAACCAAAGCAAAAACAGCTTAATAGCTTCATGAGCCTTTTTCAGGAGGCGAGATCACATTCCTTACGAGTCCTGCGCTGGAAATGAAGACACCCTTTGCCTACAACCTAACTTTTTTTTCTTTTTTTTTTGTTGTTGCACATAGCAAGACATGACAGAGAAACATTTGAAGATTTTCGATGTTGGAAGAAAAGAATCCAGCTATTACCTGCTTTGGGACCGTTGAGAACCATTGCATTCCTCCCTCCTTAAAACCGTTAAGACGGTATTACTGAACCTGGCAGGCGTTTTGTTTGAAATAAAACAAACCACTCACAAACAATAAGACAGATAGAATTTACTTGGTCTCCATCAACACAGTTGGAAATATCTGTTATGTGCCAACAAATTATACTCCCTTAATGATATGGCCCTCCGAAGAGCCTTTGTAAACCAATAAGAGTTAATACAGACCAGAAAGGCATCAGACAATGTTGAACTGCAGTGGTTAGCGCAGTCGCCTCACAACAAGGAGGTCCTGGGTTTGAGCCCCGGGGTAGTCCAACCTTGGGGGTCGTCCCAGGTTGTTCTCTGTGTGGAGTTTGCATGTTCTCTCCCTGTCTGCGTGGGTTTCCTCTGGGTGCTCCGGTTTCCTCCCACAGTCCAAAGACATATAGGTCAAGTGAATCGGCCATACTAAATTGTCCCTAGGTGTGAATGTATGTGTGTGTGTGTGTGGGGGGGGGGGGCCTTGTGATGGATTGGCGGCCTGTACAGGGCATCTCCCTGCCTGCTGCGCAGTGACTGTTGGGATAGGCTCCAGCATCCCGCGACCCCAGTTGGGATAAGCGGCTTGGATAATGGATGGATTGGTATATATACGTATATATATATGGATATATATATATATATATATATATATATATATATATATATATATATATATATATATATAGATCAGCCAAAACATTAAATATATGTACTGTAGATCCCCCTCGTGCTGCCAAAACAGCTTGACCCATCGAGGCATGGGCTCCACAAGACCTCTGAAGGTGTCCCTGGTATCTGGTACCAACACGTTAGCAGCAGATCCTTTAAGTCTGTTTTTCCAGCACATCCCACAGATGCTCGATCGAACTGAGATCTGGGGAATTTGGAGGCCAAGGCAACACCTTGAACTCTTTGTCATGTTCCTCAAACCACTCCTGAACTATTTTTGGGGTGTGGCAGGGCACATTATCCTGCTGGAAGAGGCCACTGCCATCAGGGAATACCATTGTTATGAAGGGGTGTGCCTGGTCTGCACCGATGTTTATGTAGGTAGGTGGTATGTGTCAAAGTAACATCTACATTAAAAAAAAGGGGGGGGGCACAGTGGCCCAGTGGCTAGCACTGTTGCCTCACAGCAAGAAGATCCTGGGTTCGAACCCCAGGCCGTCCCAGGTCCTTTCTGCGTGGAGTTTGCATGTTCTCCCCGTGTCTGTGTGGGTTTCCGCCGGGTGCTCCGGTTTCCTCCCGCCATCAAAAAGACATGCATGTTGGGGTTAATACTCCTGGCTGTGCCCCTGAGCAAGGCAATGGAAAGAAGAACTGGAGTTGGTCCCCGGGTGCTGCAGCTGCCCGCCACTCCTATACAATAAGCTGGATTAAATGCAGAGAACACATTCGTTGTAACAATACAATTTGTTGTAAGAATACAATGACAAAATAAAGTGGCTTTTAAATGCCAAGACCCAAGGCTTCCCAACATTGCCCAGAGCATCTCACTGCCTCCTCCAGCTTGCCTTCTTCCCACAATGCATCCTGGTGCCATCTCTTCCCCAGCTAAACGATGCACACACACCCAGCCATCCACATGATGTAAAAGAAAATGTGATTCATCAGACCAGGTCACCTTCTTCCATTGCTCCAAGGTCCAGTTCTGACGCTTACGTGCCCGTTGTAGGTGCTTTCAGCAGTGGACGGGTCATCATGGGCACTCTGACCGGTGTGTGGCTACACAGCCCTATAAGCAGCAAGCTGCGATGCACTGTGTTCTCAAACCTGTCTGCCATAGCCAGCATTAACTTTTTCAGCAATGTGAGCTACAGTAGCTCTTCTGTGGGATCAGACCAGGCGGGCTGGCCTTCACCCCCCACGTGTATCAATGAGCCTTGGGTGCCCATGACCCTGTTGCCGGTTCACCAGCTGTCCTTCCTTGGACCAGTTTCGGTAGGTACTGACCAACCACTGCATACTGGGAACACGCCCACAAGACCTGCTGTTTTGGAGATGCTCTGACCCAGTTGTCTAGCCATCACAATTTGGCCCTTATCAAAGTCACCCAGATCCTTAGGTATGCCAATTTTTCCTGCTTCCAACACATCAACTTCAAGAATGGTCTGTTCACTTGCTGCCCCGTATACCCCACCCCTGAACAGGTGCCAGTGTTAACGAGAATGTTATTCACTTACCTGTTACACGCTGAAGCCTCGCATGGATTGCATTACCTTCAGGCTGTGAAGGAGACGTAGGGAGAACGCGTTCGGTCGCTTGGCTGCGGGCGCCCGGATGGGCCAGAGGGGTCGCTAGAGAACGACGAGTCCCCGAACACTACACCGATCTACACCCACTAAGCGTGGCCTAATGAATGCCTTACCCTGTGGACACTCTGGCCGTGACCGGTAACGGCGAGTCTGGGATACGAACCTGCCAGCCACATGACGAGCAGACTGCAAGAACGGCGGTTTATTCCACTCGGCCATCAGAGCGGCCCAACCCAAGCTTTGTAAAGGCATTTTTAAGTTCATTAAAGGGATACATTTACATTCTAAATGTGTAATTTCTATCTAAAAAGGAAGACCAACAACAGAGTGCATTATTGGCCATTACAGGATTATTTTACTTAAGCCAAGAATAAAGAAGGAAGTAGAGTGTACTTCCTCTTCACTCTATACCTTGTGAACTACGCGCTTGCCGGAAATGAATTGTAAAAAGAGTGATATTGTTAAATATTTGTGTGATCAACCAAAATATTTCAAATAAGAGACAACGTGAGAATACAAATTTGTTCACAATAAGAAAACACTGGGCCAGTTTTGAGTGTAAGGTGGACTTTGTTTTTATCACATTCACATTGCAATAAATCTCCATTTTATAGCTTTATATGATACATTGGGGGTTGGTGTACACACATTGAAGTTCCTTCAGTACATTTATTAATGTGATTCAGACTCTTCTGTATACACACATATACATTTTTTACAACAGCTGGTAAATACTGTTAAAATGCTCTCCATTTAAAAAAAAAAAAAAAAAAGTCTACGTCAAACAGAATATAAAATACAGGAAGTTGTTGACAACACTGCCAAAGTTTGTGTTTTGTAAATGACTGCTTTGGTGCCATCCGGAACAGGGATTATGGGTTGTTGCCGGTGGTGTAAAGCGGGCTGGTTTGCTGTGTGCAGTACTGTGGAGAACCCCCGATGGTGCCGCTTCGGACCGGACTGTCACATACTCACCAAGCGTCTACACTACCTACTGACCCGAGACGCCTCAGCTCATACGGACCAAACCTCTCGGAGTGCAACGAGCTTTGATTTATAGTCTGAAGGAAACAATGATAATGACCTCCACCGTGAGCGACTTAGGTGACATTTCAAACCTCCTTCACCTGCTAACACTGTTAAAATATAGACTACTTGTAACGTGTTTTACCCTGGCCTCTGTCGTAAAAACAAAAATTGGGTGTCCGGATGGCGTAGCGGTCTATTTCACTGCCTACTAACACGGGGATCCTAGTTCGAATCCCCGTGTTACCTCCGGCTTGGTTGGGCATCCCTACAGACACAATTGGTCGTGTCTGCAGGGGGGGCCAGATGTGGGTCTGTGTCCTGGTCGCTACACTGGCGCCTCCTCTGGTCGGTCGGGGGGGGAGCCTGTTTGGGGGGGAAGGGGGAACTGGGGGGAATAGCGTGATCCTCCCACGCGCTACGTCCCCCCTGGCGAAACTCCTCACTGTCTGGTGAAAAGAAGCGGCTGGCAACTCCACATGTATTGGAGGAGGCATGTGGTAGTCTGCAGCCCTCCCCGGATTAGCAGAGGGGGTGGAGCAGCGACCGGGACGGCTTGGAAGAGTGGGGTAGTTGGCCAAGTACAATTAGGGAGGAAAAGGGGGGGGAAATTAAAATGTCATTTTAGCCATCTGGCAAACGCTGATATTGAGTCATAAAAATAAAGACTTGGAACGCTGGTTGTGATAATGCATTATTAAATATGGCATGAACACACATGGGGAGTGTGTATTTGTTGGAAAAAAAAAGAAAATATTCCGCTAAAGTAAGATTTCTAATAGGATAGTACATGGCTGCTAAATCGGTCATTATTACATGAAAAACATAGTACGGCTTTGAGACTCATCATCAGTTCACAGAGAGAAAAGCTTCCTTTGACATTCTGAAGAAAACGTGACAAACTCATACAACCTTGCAGTCTCTTAAAAACACTTGAATTCAAAAGTGTGTATTCGTTTTCCAAGTACCGACTTCCATCCAATATGGACCTAAAGACAAACCTAAAAAAATACATCCAAGGCATCAAGATAATGGTGAGATACCATGAACAAACAATTCAATTTCAACCCGAGTACGCGAGCATCATTTGAACCATGTCACCGTATTTCCGACATAAAATAATGGCGTGTACAGAACATTACAGCTATTGATGACTTTGTATTTACACTTCATACTGAATCTCTGGAAACAATAGACATTTCTTTTGCATCCAAAATTAAATGAATACCGTGCTGACTTGACGTGAGCGACTGAACTATCGAAACCACTAAGCACAGACTGGGTCAAGTGACTCTTCATCAGAACAAGTGGACTGCTCAAACGTAGTAATTTCATCCCTACTCTCTAATACTATCTTGAAAAGAAAAAAATATATAATAATGCATTCAGGAAAGATGCTCTGAACGGCTACTCATTCTCTTTCTGTTACTCACAGTCACACAAAGAAACAAGGACACACATATACACACACACACACAGTTGCACCAGGGAAGTGTAGAAAAGACGTTTTGAGTGGTTAAACACAGAGGAGCTTAACACATGGGTGCAACCTCTGCACAACAGCAGCAGCATCTCGTCTCTGCTTTCAGGGATTCTCCATCTTCAATACCGCTCCACATTACACCAGTTATGAAGCTCACAGACTTCCGGCCGTAACATACAGAGACACATACCTTGGGCCAAGGTACGTATCTTGGCCCATGAGATGTCGGGGGTACGCTGTCGTGAGCTCCAATCGAAGAGTCCATCTTTGTCCTGGATTCTGTTCAGACGCCGGACAACACGTTTGGACATCCAGTCTCCGTGAGACTCAGAGCAGCTTTGCAAATGGTCCTCATCATCCCGATACACTAAATCCCCCAGGGCTGGCTTAAGCCGGGGTTTTGGCTGGTGTAACCGTCCGACCGATCTGCTGGTAGCTGCCCTACCATCCACTGGCGGTTTAAAAGGACAGTTCTCCGTATAGAAAACACGGGACACACAGATCTCGCTGACTCACAGCGGAAGAGATAAAGGAAAAAAACACGTGTGATGCATTACCAACCTCATTCTCCTCATCGCTGTGACACAGGACATGACACACTGGCTGACAGGAAGTGGAGAGAGTGTGCGGGTGAGCATCAATCCACAACAGGTAACTGCGTCCGGTTACCCGCAGCCATCTGCCCCACAATCCATCTCTTTAATAAATAGTAGAAAAATAATTTTGCCCCTCACATCCTTCTGTCTTTTTGATGGATCTGATAAGAATATTTATTGGCAAATGTATGGACATTTATGGAGAAGTCCAGAAGTACTCCCAACCCTTTTTTGGTAAGGTCAGCGGCTTCCTCCTTTGGGTAAAGCTGGACATATTCGGAGCAAACCGATGCTGGTTGAGTGTTACAGTGTTTTTAAGGTGAAGAATACACGGCCATCTAATGTTAGAAAAAAAGAGAAAAGCTTCAGTGGTGTAAAACAGAGACGTTCACGGGTGTCCCGAACAGGCAGTGATCCAATTCCTCCCCCCACCTTCCCTTTAGCACAGCCGGGCAGAGTGAGGACCATGGAGGTTGGTATGGAGAGGTTTTGGGCTAAAGAGGAGGCTTCGCTGAGGATACAAGCCTGTGTGGAGGCCGCTAGTGGTCCATCATGGGCTCCAGGTTTCTCCATGCTAATTAGCTGCATCACGCTGCTCTACGGAGCCCTTTAAGCACTTGCTCTAAATAAAAACGTTATATCCGAGTATCGAGTCCTCACTTAAGGCATTCGAGTTCTCCATTGTGTTTATTCATTGTGTTAGTGGCAAAAATTGGTCCAAACTGTCTAATGTTTGTCCCAAAGGTTATGTGGTCTCATCACTTGTATCCCAACTTTGTTGCGGCCACTCTTAAAATAGCTGTACTCATGTTTACTGTCTTTTTTGGGGGGGGCTGCCAATTTTCAACTAGTGTACAACCGGCCTCACTAAACCAAAATCTGCACGAGGTCACATTGAACAAGGTGTAGGTGGAAGAAAGCGACACCATCCCGTTTAATGAGTACCCAAATTAAGTGGGTCAAAAGTTCAGTTCCTGATGGCTCAGTTGCGTCAGTTCGTGCGACAACGTGGGTTTGAGTTCATCGCTGTCATGCCGCCTCTCCTCCCCCCCCCTCTTCCATCCTATCACCTCCCCCACCGTGTGTGCTCCAGAAAAGCACAAATGCCTTCAAAAACAGGATTTGCTAAAAAAAAAAAAAAAAAGCTCCATCCCCGGGGAGAGGGTGCTGTATACGCCGCGCTGCCGATCAGCACTCCGCGTCCACGCTGTGCACCGTGACTGCGGCCTGTAGGTGGTGCGTGTGTGTGTGCAGCGGGTGGTGGTGTGTGTGGGTGTGACGGTAGGGGTGGAACTTGTGGCTGAGTAGCGCGGCCGTCTGCGGTGGCGTGTCCAGGTCCAGGTCGTCGTCGTGGTTCCCGACGTCGACGCCGGCGGAGAGAGGGTCGTTGTTGCCGGGCGGGTTCTCGCTGTCCTCCTGCGGGCTCATGGTGCTGTAGCCTGGAGGGGTTCGACACATGCGGTTATATCGTACTTGTGATGACACTGACTTACTACACAACACCTTAACCCTTTACTTTAATGCCAAGTCAAATTTGATCAAATTAAGCTCTCGCACAATATTCTTCCTTCGAAAGCCTTTCCTAATCAAGTGGCTACACGTGAATGATTGTTCAGAATGAAAAAATGGAAAATAAACAAACAAGTAAATAAAAAAGAAAATTAAAAACAGCAAATGCAAAAGTGTAACTTAACACTGATATGTACACCAGGTTGGCACAGGAGCGTAAATAAATAAGCAGACAATACAAATTCTGATGCAAATTGCACACGTGCCCACACACGAGTTCCTCAACACAACACACAGATATCTAGCCACGGTGCTAACACAATGTAGACAACGAGCGAGTGTGTGATGGGACTGCTTGCTGGCCAGACACAAAACTGGATCATAGCAGGTGTAGACGGGTCCACACTTAAGTCATCTGCACTGTTGGCGTTCGAGGCAGCTCAGCGTGGAACAACCCGCAGCCGAGAGACCAAGCACTTCTACAAAGTGTACAGCTACGCCACACGTAGGACAGGAAACAGCCGACACATGTGGCCCACATAACTTCATACCTCATGAAACACCCCAAACACACCCATAAACGATGTTACGGTACTGATGTGGTGGTGGTGGTGGGGGGGGGGGAAGCTGTTTCCTCTTAATTACTCGAGCCCTCATCTTCTTGGTTTTTTCATAAGTAACAGCAGCAGTTGTTGATGATGGAGTGTGTGTGTGTGTGTGGGGGGGGGTCCTCTTTTGCTCTCCCCGAGGTTTCTTCCAATTTTTCCCTCCCTGTTAAAGGGATTTTTTTTAGGGAGTTGTTCCTTATCTGACGCGAGGGTCTAAAGACAGGATGTTGTGTTGCCGTAAAGCCCCCCGATGCAAATTTGTAGTGTGTGATATTGGGCTACACAAATAAAGCTGACTCGATTTGTGCGTGTCTTAAGCATGGGTAGTTGTGCTGAACATTTCATATAATGATCTCACCAAAGTATACTAATACTTTGGTGAGAATATTAAGCATATAAATCACGTCAAGTCAATTTGTATAGCCCAATATCACAAATCTGCCTATGCAGACTCCATCTTTTTTTTCCTTCTGAATATTTGCAACGCCATGAGGCCGAACAGAGCTAGCAGCTAATTATCGTGTGTGTGTGTGTGTGTGTGTGGGATGGTCTTGACTCATATGAATCGCTCCACCTCGCCAAACATCCATCTCTCTCCTGTTCGCTCCAAACATCAAACCCGTGTTACAAACTCCTCTGATCGCTACGCGCTCAGCGTTCTCATCCCTCGGGGCTATTTTGATTTCGTATCATCACTATTCCGCAGAAACCTCAAACCTGTTGTCTTTTTGGGTTTCCGAGCATTGAAAAACAACACCTTCTCCTTCGGAAAGTTTCACAAACCCCAAAATGACGTCAAAAAATAAATTTAAGGCCGATCGAAATTATGAAACCGCTTCCATCTCATCGCTACTTGGGAGACGCAAAGCTGAAGGTTATTACATGGTGATTGCTTTAACTACCGGGGTGTTGATTCCAGTAATGTGCCCTTATGTAACCGAGGGTACTGGATGTCCCGTTGTGTGTTGTGATTCAGCTTTTGAGTACCGCATTGGTTTTGCGTTGGTTCTGCCAGTATTCATTCATTATCCGAACCGCTTATCCTGCTCTCAGGGTCGCGGGGATGCCGGAGCCTATCCCAGCAGTCATTGAGCGGCAGGCGGGGAGACACCCTGGACAGGCCGCCAGTCCATCACAGCCCCCCCACACACCCGGAGACAATTTAGTATGACTGATTCACCTGACCTACGTCTTTGGACTGTGGGAGGAAACCGGAGCACCCGGAGGAAACCCACGCAGACACGGGGAGAACATGCAAACTCCACACAGAGGACGACCCGGGATGACCCCCAAGGTTGGACTACCCTGGGGCTCGAACCCAGGACCTTCTCGCTGTGAGGCGACCGCGCTAACCCCTGTGCCACCGTGCCGCCATTCTGCCAGTATAGTATATCCAAGGCTCAGCGTTTTCGGTTTTTATTTTTCAAAGCCATCCAGCATGCCGAATTTCGCCACAAGAGGGCACTGTTACATAACCTCACACGAACAGGAACAACTTTTGGATTGGTGGAAACATAAAATCCGTGTGAAAATCAGTTTAAAAATCTGGGTATTTTTCGGTGAAAATCGGTAAAAACCGAAAACGTTGAGCCTTGAGTAGATCATAAAATACACGCTAATATAATTGACGGTACAATTTCCTATAATGTAATTGAAGGTGCAATTGGATGTCCTACATTTTACCTTGACGTGAATGAAAGCACCTATATATAACTCACCTCAGAAAGTCTGACAGTCTCAAGTTCACACCACTGCTACACAGTAATTAGTGTGGTTCGTTTCACTTAGCTCATACCAAGCTCACCGTTTCACCATTGGTTAACATCCAAAGTCATTCAAATAATTAGGAAATGAGGACAACACATTGTGTGTTAACAGTGAGATGTCCTTGTTGCTTTCAGCTTGCTAACTACTAGTTACAGTAGAAACTGAGTTTGGCTGAAGGGCAGAGTACAACCATAGCGTCACAAGTTGTGGGTTCGAATGGAAAGTGGCTAAATTCTGAGCGATGCTCCACCTTGCCTTGGTATTCAGTCTCCATCTCTTGGATTTCTACTGCAGTCAAAACATCCTCCTGTGAACCAACAGTGCACTGCATCACGCCATTTTCTTAATTTGGTTTGGACTTTCCTGGTCTGCACCATGGTCTGTCTCGGGCTTCAGCTGTGTTCAGGATGAGGAAGACATGGGGCTTGTTGATGTTTCAGCGCACAAGGACTCTAAACTTCGGTTCAGACTTTTTTTTAAATGGGATAAACCAGAAATAATTTGCACTAAGGGTCGAATGGAAGAGGAGCAAGTACCCCATTTTTTCACAAACATTTTGGACTTTTTTTTTCTTCTTCTTTTTTTTTGTGCAGCCAGTCCATAAGGCACTTTCCTATCTGTCAAAATGATCCGGACAAAAAATTTCAAGAAATTCTGCACCAAACTCTGTAGGGGTGTGCAAAGGCCTGAAATCTCTTGCCTGGATTTCCTGAGGATTAGCTGGTCTTTGGGACACAAAGAAAGAAATCTGTCAGGGAGAAGACAGATGAATGGGCTAGAGCAGCGGAAAAGACAAGGGACAAGATGCAGAGAGAAGGGGATGGATGGAGGGATGAAGGTATCCTGAGACTTCAAAGAAGAAGGGTGCCAATTTCAGCACAGTTTATACCCTTTCCCCGGAGCAAAACTCTTTCCTTCTTTGCAAGAGCCAATGTGTCAGATGGGGCCACAGTCATTGCATCCCTGTTGGCAATTTTCAGAACTGCATGAAGTGAGTAAAGTAATCCCTCCAGTAAAGTAAACCCTCCAGTCAAGAGCTGTGGAGCGATTGGGAGGACAAGGATGCTCTCGAGGCTCAAAAATATCTATTCCATTTCACATGCATTATGCAACAGCCTTTTGTGATGCGATCTGAAGTCTCCCGGAAAGATGAAAACAAAAACCTCAAGACATCAAACGACAAATGAGGGCTGGCCCGTTGACTGCTGCAAGACAAATTTGTGGGCATACCGACGTTTTCAGATGTTGACTTAACTACCACACTTTACATTAAAATGTAAATTTTGTTTAGGGCTGCAGTTTTAATTGGATGGTTCGGTCCAGAGTTGGGAGTATGGCGCCCTCTGTGTGGGAACAAGTGTCACTCGACCGCTGTTTTTCTACCGAGGACACATGATTGCTTTTAGATTACCTCATTTTGCTACGAGGGGCTGGCACAACGTGACAGTTAAAATGGTTTTAATGAGTTTAGCTTTTCAGTGAGCGCGCTCCGTCCTACTGTCAGCGGGCTAACTTTTAACCAAACTTTAGACATGGTGAGATCTCATGTGGGTGTTTCCGGTTAAAGGCGTGGAGAGCCAGACTCGCAGCTAGACTGCTGCTGGCTGCTACACAACCCTTTTGGTGCGTTTGGGTGTAGGTGTGTGTGTGTGCGTGTGAGTCATCGTGTTACACATGTTATGCTGCGATGCTCTGGCACACATGTGCGAGCGTTATGGCAGGCGCTACAGCAGGATGAGTGTGAGGACTCTGGTAGGAGGCAACTCTGCAAAGAGCAGCAACTTTGAAGCTGCAACTCTGCGCTGAATTCGTTTTCATCCTGAATGTGCCGACGCCCCTCTTCCCATTAGTTCAAATCACTGTCCGCTCCGTCCCTCTCCTCTTGCCCCTCCATTTCACTCTTTCCCCCCTCTATTTCATCATTTATCCTTTGTATCTCCATGTCCCTCTCCACTTATATCCCCTATTCTCAGTCACTGCTTTTCTTCCCTCTCATTATAAGTTACCTAACATGTGACTCACTCTTTCCTCCGCATGCTCCTCAGTCGTCCTCTGTCTTGTTCTCGCTACAAGTACATTATCAAATGCACCCTCTGTCATTATACAAGATAAGAGAGATGAAACAAAAACGCCACCATATCTTTTTTTTCCCTCCTTCTGGACCCCCCCCCCCTTTTTCCTCCCCAATTGTACTTGGCCAATTGCCCCACTCTTCCGAGCCACCCCGGTCGCTGCTCCACCCCCTCTGCTAATCCGGGGAGGGCTGCAGACTACCACATGCCTCCTCCGATACATGTGGAGTCGCCAGCCGCTTCTTTTCACCTGACAGTGAGGAGTTTCACCAGGGGGGACGTAGCGCGTGGGAGGATCACGCTATTCCCCCCCAGTTCCCCCTCCCCCACCGAACAGGCATCACCGATCGACCAGAGGAGGCGCTAGTGCAGTGACCAGGACACTTACCCACATACGGCTTCCCACCCACAGACACGGCCAATTGTGTCTGTAGGGACGCCCATGTAGGGACACGGGGATTCGAACCGGCGATCCCCGTGTTGGTAGGCAACGGAATAGACCGCCACGCTACCTGGACGCCCATGCCACGATAACTTAACCGAAGATATTCTATGGATTATCTGTTGACAAATCAGTTTATTTAGTTGACAGATCTGCACATATATATATTTTTTTTCTCTTCCCACATCATTATTTCCTTCTCAGATGCCTGCCATAACAAAAATGACAAAAAAAAAAACCAAAAAACCACAGAAACAACACAAAAAGTATGAAAACTGTCAATTAAAACTAAAGTCATCCAAGTATCGTCTTAACAGTGAATTTCTTTGTGTTTCCACTCCTCGTCTGACGCCCTCACTTGTTCATGCTCATCTCTGTCACAATGCCTGTCACACGGGATAGGACTCCACACATTTCCCTTTATCGAATCTTTTCTCCGCATCTCCTCAATTCTTCATGTTGTTCTCGCTCACATCTCGACATGACATCTGACTGAATGGTGCTTGTGTTAGTCTCTTTGTTTCATTTTAGCCCACTTTTCTTTCTTCTTTTCTTTTTTAACCATCCTTTCCTGCTGGTTGTCAGTTACACAACAAGTAACAGAGACACTCATTTCCAAGGAGCAGCTGATGCCACGTGGGCGATAACAGCCTGTGTGGGCGAAGCTGCCAGTCCACGCTGATCTAGTGTCAGTTTTTCAACTACACTCAACCAACGGACACCATTAACATTCAAGACGCAAACTACGATGCCCCGAAGCGAGAAAAACTGAGAAACCGAGGCTCTGATCTGTGATGCAATCAACACACAAAACTTGGATGTGAATCACCGCCTGTGAAACGGAGGCTTACTGCGCATTCAGAGAGGGGCTGTTTGAGATCCACAAGACTCTCGAATCACTGTCGTGCTAAAAGTAATGATGCAAAAATAAATAAATATGAATCGATTCAATATCGCCTCAACAACAATGAAAGTCCACTAAGATGTTTTTCAAGACCTTCTCAGTGATGATGAGCCAGCAAGCTTGTTCGTTGTTGTTTTTTATTTCTCCGAGTTGTTTGCGTTTTTTTATGGCTAGTGGTTGAGGGTCATTTGAAATGAAAAGTCAAAGTACTTTGGCTTCCATCTTTGCAAGGGATTTCTTCATGTGCAAAAATAGATGCTTAGAGGGAAAATTCAATGTTCTTCAACCGTATCTCCATCTATACAGTGTGCGGTGAGGACTTCATTGCTTCAGTCCACTACATTACTCATCACTACAGACTGCACATACACAAAACAATTGGTGAAATGTCCCTTTAACTTACTAGAACAACATGAATTCTGCTTTAGTGATGATTGCCCTTCTCCGGGTCAGGAGGGGGAGCAAGAAAAGCTCACTGATCCCTGGTTAGCGCTCAGAAATCGGCAATTAATCCAATCGCCAGCTAGTAGATAATATGGGTATTTTCTACACAACCACTATACGGGAAGCTGCAATCGGCGCTTACTATAATTTTATTTTGAGACCAGTTTTTGGCCAACCTTTGAACTGATAGATAGGACGTGCTCGGCATCCTCCTCATCACATTTTTTACATATATCTTATAAATCCGTATCCAATTTCAATCTTTTCTTGTCTCTTCTCCCGTGTATGTGAATGGTGTGATGTGAGTCTCCCCTGTATGCATGTGTAGTCTGTCCTCCTGGCAGGTCTACATGGTGGTGGTGGTCATGTGGCTCAGGTCCTGGGCTGTTCTGGTGGCATCTGACACTGCTTGGCATCCTCCTCATCATATTCTTCATACATCTTATAATTCCATTATAATTCTGTTATCCTCTTCCAATGTTGTATTGTGTAAATTGTGTAAACACAACATCCATTGCACATCCGTCTGTCTTGGGAGAGAGAGCCCTCCTCTGTTGCTCCCCCTCAGGTTTTCTCCTATTTTTTTTCCCTCCCTGTTAAAGGTTTTTTCTTAAGGGAGTTGTCCCTTATCTGATGCGAGGGACTAAGGACAGGATGTTATGTTGCTGTAAAGCCCCCTGAAGCAAATTTGTACTCTGTGATAATGGGCTACACAAAGAAAATTGACTTGACTTGACAGTGGAGATAAACAGGAAATGCAGGGTTCAGAAAGAAAACACGGTGTTCCTGAAAATCGCATCTCAATCTGTGTGCGTACACGGATGTGTGTGTGCTCGTGTGTAAACCTGTGTGCATCTGTGAGCATGTGTCTTACCATGGTCGCTTTCTGTCCCAGATCGCCCCCAGTACCTCCTCCTACGTTCGGGGCTGTGGGTGTGCCTCTCGATCACCGCAGCGATAAACCGAGTGTTGCTGACTAGAAGGGTTGAGAGGGGATGTAAACAAGTCAGGTCAAAGGTTTGCCGTGATACCTAAACACTGTCTAAAAATCCAACCACTGTCCAATAATGAGCCCCATGTGACCTGCTCGGGTTTGAATTACCATGTGTTGTTTCTGTTAATTATTAGCATGCCGACAGGGCTGACGGTTGTAACACAATGCAGGCCAGTTTCTCTGACCATGTTTACAGCAAGAATGACTGGAAAATTGGGTGCCTCTGTAGCCGAATGATTACAGCGCATACCACATGGCCACTTGGTTTGAACCATCGCTGGTTCGATTTCAGCCGGTGACCTATGTTGCAGGTCATATCTCTCTCTCTCTCCCATTTCCTGTCTGACTTTCACTGTAGCTGTCTAATAAAAAATGCTGGGAAAAATTTTTTACTGGAGTTTTTTTTCTTTTTTTGTATTTTTTTTTTACCCCCTTTCTTTTTTACCTCCCAATTGTACTTGGCCAAATACCCCACCCTACTGAGCTGTCCCGGTCGCTTGCTCCACCCCCTCTGCCGATCCGGGGAGGGCTGCAGACTACCATGTCCCCTCCGATACATGTGGAGTCGCCAGCCGCTCCTTTTCACCTGACAGTGAGGAGTCCCCCCCCCCCCAAACAGGCGCCCCGACCGACCAGAAGAGGCGCTGGTGCTGCAACCAGGACACACCCACATCCGGCTTCCCCCCAGCAGACACTGCCAATTGTGTCTGTAGGGATGCCCAACCAAGCCGGAGGTAACACGGGGATTCGAACCACCGTCCCCGCGTTGGTAGGCGACGGAATAGACTGCTACGCCACCCGGAGGCCCCAGAATAACTGAAAATTTAAATTAGCTACAATTCAACACTGATCCATATGACAGACTTGGACTCGAAAAAAAAGGGGGGGATTAATCAACTATTTCCCTGAACAGTAAAATACAACGACTTACATAAACACTTGACAGAATGTCAGGAACACGTATCTAAACTCTGACGCCTGTACTGCTGTCAATCATGCAGTCAACAGTACTTACTGATCCCCCTGTCCTCGTGGCTGTCTTCATCTCGCTCATCTCTTTCATTGTCCAGATTGGACATTCTCACTGACATTTCTGCACAAAAATGAACAGGAAGGGGGAAAACACACGAGGGCAAAATTAGACCCAGTAAGTGAAAATACTCGACAAAATATCAAGTACTACTAAGACTGAAGCAATGCTAAATTGTAGGAATGTCTTCGTAATAACATGGTGAGTAATTCCATGAACCTTTTCCTTCCTTAACTGGGTCCTGCTGCAGTGTTAAACCAGGTAGGATGAGATGGCGTGGGTATCCTTATGGGGATAACGGTTAATGCTAGACTCCATTAAGTTCTTTATACGCAGTTAATGGTGGGTGTACAAGGACCCATTAGCCACAAGATGGGTGGTTTTGTGTGTGTGTGTGTGTGTGAGTGTTTACATGCGTGTGCTTGCACAATTGTGCATATGTACCTGTTGAGCCTTTGCTTTTGTGAGAGTGTGAGTACCACTAGGTGATAAAGCGTAATTTTATCCCTTAAAAAACATTGTGCCTACTGAAAATATGGTTTTGACTAGGCCTTGCTAGACACTTGCTGTGCAAATGATTCTGGTTTTTCCACTAGCCCTGATAGGCGGCTTTATCTGCACTTGTTAAACCACGCGGAACCTCCGCCGAACCCCTGTAAAACCAGAATCCAGTGCAAATTATGACGTGGTTCAGTTGGTGGAAACAGTATTTGGCGGAGTGCGTGCGCATGCGTTTGTGTCCCGAGTGTGTCCATTCAACACACCCGTACCTTGAGCAGCCAGCGGTGACATGTGCTGATGCGAGCGCCTATGAATCTGGTGTCTGTAGGCATACACGGCCAGAACCAGCACCATGATACAGCCCATAATACCCCCTGCAACTGGACCCACTGGGGCACTTTTAATCATGTTCAGGGATGCCACCTCCTCATCTGGGTGAGAGTGAGAGAGAGAGAGAGAGCGAGGGGGGGAGAGAGAGAGGCACAGACAGAGACAGAGAGACAGGAGGACATAAGCAGGAGTTGTTAACACGTTACTACCAAACAGAAGGGGCTCAAATCCCGACTCATGGCACTACTTTGACTCTACTATTCTTCCTTTGCCTTTCTTTAGCAGGGGCAAAAATCTGATATCAACTTTGGAGGGGACAATTACATGAAATTTTCTCAAGCGCAATTCCTGAGGGGGGCACCAAAAGTAGTGCTGTAACACATAGCCTACGTTGTAATATGTTAAATGTATATTGAGGAACTATAATTACTACTACTGGATAATTGATAGGTAGTTAACTAAAGGGTTGTCCCAACTTGTTCAAATGTTTAAATCATTATTATACTACTACCACTACTAATAGTTATAGCAGCGTTCCTCATCAGTCCAGTATGTATGCGGGTATTTGTATTTACAACCAGCAATACCAAGAAAGGCCAGTAGGTGGCAATGGTACTGTACACTGTAAGGGTGCAGTTTTCGTAAATACAACAAGCGTGGTGTGATCTCATCTAAAAGAATCTCAATTGAGAAACGTCACAAAGTTGGTCTCAGTATTTGAGGGGAATATTGCTTCAGAAAAAGACATGGCGAACTGCCTCCTCATCTTTTGGCTGAGAAAATAAATAAATAAATAAATAAAATCAAAGCAACACCAGTCTCCGTAGTCTTTCCAAAATATTAGATTACTGTGATCTACAAGAAGATCTATTTCTATATTCTACCAGCGCCAACAATGTACCACAGAAACATTTTATGTGCAATTTTGTCTTTTTTTCTGCAAGTGAAATTGTCCACTACTTACAGAACATGTCTCATTTCCCCATAGCCAAAACAAAGAATGAAAAAGCCCTGAAATTGCTCAAAATACATGAACAGGGATAAACCATTTTTAACTACTGACAAGTTAACTTCTCGGAAATATGCAAGGCTCAGTGTTTTCGGTTTTTACCGATTTTCACCGAAAAATACCCAGATTTTTAAACTGATTTTCACCTGGATTTTTGTTTCCAGGGATCCAAAAGTTGTTCCTACAGATCCAAAAGTTGTTCCTGTTCGTGTGAGGTTATGTAACAGTGCCCTCTTGTGGCGAAATTCGGCATGCTGGACGGCTTTGAAAAATAAAAACTGAAGACACTGAGCCTTGGAAATATGCAAGCTCTAGAAAAATAGCTCAAGTTCAAAGTACCTTAATACATCAGGGATAGAAAAAGGCCAGTGAAACACCCTCATAAGCAGGGTCCACTCACCCAGGAGCCCCATGCTGTCCACGTAGGGGCTCTTGGCCCCAACAATGCCCCCAAAACACTCTTTCTGCAGGGCACAGTATGGCTTATCAAGATGGGTCTTACCATCACTGTCCACCATGCACCACTCACAGTCCAACACCCCAAAACAGTCGCTAAAAAAGGGACACAAAGTACATGGGTCAAAATAAAACTTTGCTAGGGCAAAAAAATAATAATAAAATAAATTGTTGCATGCACCCTGGCTGTTTGTGTGTACTTATTGATAGGTAGTTTTACGATTAACGTATGTATTTCTGGTAACTGCTTCTTAGTATTGTTCGCATACAACCCCATGTGTGTGTCTACCTGTTATTATGTAATTTTATAATCAAGAGATGAACCAAAAATGCATCCGCTTATCCCAATTGGAGTCGCAAGGAAGCTGGAGTCTATCCCAGCAGGCATTGGGCAGCAGGCGGGGAGACACCCTGGACAGGCTGCCAGTCCATCACAGGGCCGACACACATGCATTCACACCTAGGGACACTTTAGTATGGCCAATTCACCTGACCTACATGTCTTTGGACTGTGGGAGGAAACCGGAGCACCCGGAGGAAACCCACGCAGACACAGGGAGAACATGCAAACTCCACACAGAGGACGACCTGGGATGACCCCCAATGTTGGACAACCCAAGGGTTCGAACCCAGGGCCTTCTTGCTGTGAGGCGACCGCGCTAACCACTGCGCCACCCTCAATTGTAAGTCAGATTTGTAAAAAATAATTATGATTTTGACTGCCAAACTATCTAATGAATCCAGAAAAAAGACACTTCGCTTGGATTTAATGCACGCAGCACAGCTCATCCCGTGCCGGCTGCCATGCTGTGTCTGGAGCCCTTGAGAAATACTCCCTCTACCAGCTCATCTTTCTTCTAGTACACATGTACTTGCAAGTATGATGGCAGAAAATGCAAGGCCTGGTGGGGAGACCACCACTCCTCCCCATTTCACCATATCGCTTAGCAAGAAATTATAGCTATACATTAAACGGTGAGAGCAAGCAGAGGGATCGCGTTGTCTGAAGACTTTGTAGAACGATGTGTGTGGTTTGCCGAGCAAAGAACAGAGACGGCAGGCTCTGTCTTTTAAAACACACTCAAGAAAAAGCTTCCTCCCCCTCTCCAACAAGCACCCTGACTGCTTCTTGCCAAGACAAACTTTGATTTTTCAGTAAAATCCTTCACAGAAAAATAGCAAACAGCTCTGTACGTCATGAGCATTTTGAAATGGTAGAATGTTCTAGAGGTTGTGTTGTGTTAAGATTCTCCATTTTGACCAATTTAAGCAGACGTGCTGCAGTCGGACTCGGGTGAAACCAACAAGCCACCCTCTGACTTGTTGGTTTCTTTTGTGTTTTCCATGATTTTGATGAAAAAAAAATGCTGTCTGTGAGTAACCACTGATAATTTTGTAAAAAAGCACAGCAATGTCTGCTGACTTTTGCCTTTCTTTAGGCTACTCATAACTGGTGACCTTCAATTTGACCCATTTATGCAGAATCAAAACCCGCTGGCATTCTACGGGGGAAAAAGTCAGAAAAAAAGTCTTAAAGCACGCAGTTTTACTGAATGTACACATTTTCTCTTAGCATATGACTCTGTGCGTCTCTTCTTGCTGCTACACAACTCTGTGTGTGCTTGTTTTGGGGTATGTGCAGTACCTGCTGGTGTATCTTTGGCTACAGCGGGTGTTGATACACTGAGGCAGACTGTCATGAAGACCTGGATCAATAACGTTCAGACTGACTGGCTCCTGATGCACCTCACAGCTTGGGTTCCTGTGAGCACACACAATAAAAATAATAGGAGTTTTTACACAGAAAGCCCACAATGATGGCGTAATGAAGACTCGTCTCCAGGCCGGATTTGTTTTTGTTTTTTTTATAATTGCGCCCCGGTGTGTGATTTTACGTAACATGCCAGCTTTCCGGGAGCAGAGGCATCATGATGTGTAACAGCACAACAGCGTCGGCTGTCCCGTCCCCCTCCTGCTGGCTGTCCCTTTTAGACGAATGTCAACTCGGCTTTGTGACTACCTCCACTACCGGCTTAACGCCGGCACAACAATGACCCCCACACTCCAGCTTTGTACCTTTTTTTGAGGGGGGGGATTTCCCCCTCTTTTTCCTCCCCAATTGTACCCGGCCAGTTACCCCACTCTTCCGAGCCGTCCCGGCTGCTGCTCCACCCCCTCTGCCAATCCAGGGAGGGCGGCAGGCTACCACATGCCTCCTCCGATACATGTGGAGTTGCCAGCCGCTCCTTTTCACCTGACAGTGAGGAGCTTTGCCAGGGGGACGTAGTGCGTGGGAGGATCACGCTACCCCCCCCCCCCCCAGAACAGGCGCCCCGACCGACCAGAGGAGGCACTAGTGCAGCGACCAGGACACATACCCACATCCGGCTTCCCTCCTGCAGACGCGGCCAATTGTTCTTGTAGAGACGCCCGACCAAGCCGGAGGTAACACGGGGATTCGAACTGGAGGTCCCCGTGTTGGTAGGCAACGGAATAGACCGCCACGCTACCCAGACGCCTGTCTTTGTACCTTTTACACAGAACGGCGAGGCTGCTTAATGGCTCAACATTTCCACCTTGAAAAGGCTGTGTAAAAAGCACAACAGACTAAATACACCACACAAGTGCTTTAAGAAAAACACACAAAAAAAACCCAACAGCAACAACACAGAATCCAACACAATTCATCTACATACATTGGTGCTCAAAATAAAACAAAAAAAAATATCGTCATTTATCATTCAATGTCATCTTAACATCTCATAATGAAAGAAATGTAAAACCGACCTTTGAAAGGCTACGAAGGACAAAAGTAACAGACTGATGTATGAAAAAAAAAGAAGACAAAAACAAGCACAAAAGACCAAACACAAGCAGAGTAAGCACAGGACAGACAGATGGCAGATAAAGACAGCGAGAGTGTGTGTCTGTGTTGAGAGTGTGTGTCTGTGTTGTGTGTGTGTGTGGGGGGGGTACACAGAAAATTTATATTTATGTTCAGGCAGTAGCATGCTGGGTGAGTCACACATCAGCAACATTTCTTGTGTATCCTTGCAGGACTACCACACTGCTGCGGGGTCAGCTGGTGAAACACTCAGCTGACAGGCGACATGGGTGCTGTGTGTTAGTACGTTTTGTGTTTGCGAGTACGAAAGTGAGAATGAGAGTAATTGGTGTGACTGATTAAAAGCCTGTATGCGTTTTTGACTCCAGGAGAGTGTATGTGCGGTTAGGGTGAGGGCCTGCTGCCACTCATCTTCTGAGGTGTATGGGGGGGTTTTGTGACTTGGTAAGAATAGGTGCAGCCAATGTTTTCTACATGCATAATGGCCAGAGACAGGAACACCACACTCACTGTCGCCCTCTCTCGTTTCGTCTCCATCTGACACAGACACAAGGTTTGGATATGTTACACTCACCTGTTCTCGGCATTGGTGAGGTTGCCAGTACACTCGTTGACCTCTAGGGGGCACTCACACGGGCACTCGCACTCATTCTGCTCCATTCTAACCACACATTAAACAGAGGTTATTGCACATTGTCTGGCCAATTTTCCATTTGGCTTTAACGTTATCTGAACGACAGCAGGCAGGCAGCTCTTGATGGGTCAGTGACACCGACTGAGGTTTCTCTCACACACACACACACACACACACACACACACACGCGCACGCGCGCGCGCGCAAACACACACACCTGTGGCAGTTGAGACAGAGTCGGTCTACGGTGCTGCAGGCACAGAAGGCCAGAGAGTCACAGGTCTCGTTGACAATGCCGGCAAATGCGTTGGTACCGGGGATACGGGTGAGACGGTACTTTGAACAGTGGCTGCCATGCACCAGGTTGGTCAGGTCACCCTGAGAGCGGGAGCGGAAGATGGAGAGGGAGCGAGCCAGGGGCAGTGACATAGGGAGATAATTTCATAAACCAACAGAGATAAAGACCGGTAGTGACACAGGGAGATAACTTCATAACCCAACAGAGATAAAGACCGAAGGGGTTATTCCCATTTGCAGAAGTGTGCAGGTTGAACAACTGTGTAGCTGCAACACTGTAAAAAGCCACAGGGTGGCACCATTGCACCGTCAGTTACTGATAAGTTTGTGCTAAAAGCCTTGACAAGTTGATGACTTAGTACTACGTAGGTCTGCCAACTATTATTCTATCTCCAAATAGCTGGCTATTATCCTTATTCCAAGTCTATTAATCTTTCATCCATTTGTCAATCCATCTATCCCTTTGATCAACATCCACCTGTCTGTCTGTCTGTCTACCCTGCTATCAATGCCCATCAGCATCTCTACCCATCCGTGACTCACCACTATGCTGGTATTAAACTTGTAGAAGCGCTGCACCGTGCGGTCGCTGAAGCTGTTGCACAGGTTCTTTTTGACAAAGTTGGGATGGTTCAGGATGTCATTGGCCACCAGTGGCTCCTACAAACATAAAGATGGAGGAGCACAGAGACAGGAATGAAAAAAAGATGGAAAAAGGGCGGGGGTAGAGCAAGAGGTATAACCGAGACGTCTGACTGAGAAACTGCTGTGTAGCGTTTGGGTGTGTTTATGAGTGTGCATGTCCCCCGGGCTTACGGGGGACGTGTTGCAGAGAAAACAAACATTACTCCATCTTGTTAGCTTATGTGTTTAATTGTGTTTCCCTGTTTGTTGCCCTGCACTCATCCACCCAAACCCCCCTCATAAAATCTGCCATTTCATTTGTTTGTTTATCATTGCCATGTGATATTTCACCAACTACCGCTGTGACTACGCCAGAACCAGGCTTATGGTGGGATGCAATAACGATTAAGGTCCTTTAAGTAGGTTTTCTAGGAATAAAGGTTGTTTTTTTGTGTCTCACACAGAATTGGATTTAATTATTACCAACAGGGTGTGTGGGGTGCTGGATCATTTATGGAAAATATTTGAATTACCGCTTTATGTTTGTTTATAGGTTTGTCTGAGTATACCCATGTTTTTGGGAGACAAGAGAGTGGCAGAGAGACATGGCGACTCAGAGAGAGAGAGAGACAGAGAGAGAGAGAGACAGAGAGAGAGAGAGAGACAGACAGACAGAGAGACACAGCAAGACAGACAGAGACAGACAGAGAGAGAGAGAGCGAGACAGAGCGAGACAGAGAGAGACAGAGCAAGACAGAGAGACAGTGAGAGAGAGAAACTGAACACACAAGTGTTTTTGTGTGCATGTAGGGTTGTGCTGTGTGTGTGTGTGTGTGTGCATACGTGCATTTGTGTAAAAGTATACACCAGGGTCTCCAACCTTGTGGGTGATGTGTTGTTGCTCTGCAGGGGCATGACCTTTGGGGTCAATAAGTGTGGGGTGAGCCACCAGGTACCCTCTGTCCTCCATTATGAAGCACCTAGAACACACACACACACATACACACACACACACACACACACACACACACACACACACACACACACACACACACACACACACACACACACACACACAGAGCAGATCAATGATTAGCTGGGCAGGTGGACTATTAAACACTATAATTTGTAACCATTATAACATTTACTTTGGCTTTCCTCTTTAGGTACGATTTCCATCCCAGCCCTCAACATCCCATACCCCAAACAAAAACACACACACACACACACACACACACACACACACACACACACACCAATTCATCCATATTCCCCCAAAAAACTCTCCATTCTACTTCCCATTTTACTCACTAAAGATTTCTGACAAGCAGTCCTGAAATACCTGCTCCCATCTACTTCCCCACTCTCCCTTAAGCCTTATGTCGAATACTGCTCCATTCTACTGCCTCAACTCCCCCCAGCCTTCTGCCAAATACTTCTCTAATCTACATCACCCCCCCCCAGTTCCCTGCCAAATACTGTTTCTTTCACCCCCCCCCCCTTGCCCCTTAGGCTAATCCTGTTTAATATGGCCCATGAACACCAACAGCAAGAGAAAAGAACTGACGGGGAAAGGAAGAGTGGGTGGGTGGGGTAGGGGGTGGGTTGGGGTCTGGGCAAGAAGAGATGGAAAAGAGGAGTGCAACAGAAAAGAATGTGGGGAAATGAAAAGAGGGAAAAAGATGAGACGGAGGTAAACAGCAACAGCCAAGTCTCTGCTGGGGTGTGCGTGTACGCTGTAGATATCATCAGCCCATCTCCTCTGTCTTGCTCACTCACTTCATATCTGTCTTCTACTTCGCCCCCTCCTTCTGCTTATAACCCCCCCCCCCAAACCACACACACACACACACACACAACCCTCCCCCTCCTCTTTTCTTCCTAACCTCTATCCTTGAGCAGAGTGCATCTTTACTTGGGCCATGTGAGATGGACTCCACCCACACTATGACTAGATGAAGAGTTAAAAAAGTAAAAATAGAAAAACTTCCAACATCAACACTGCAAAAAATGAAATGCAAAAAGTGAAAATATCTTGTATTTGGTACAATAAGTCCCATATTGAGTAGAATTATCTTGAATTATCTTATTCCACTGGCAGATAATTTTGCTTATTTCAAGTTTTTTTTTCCTTCTCCTTACTGTGGTCAGTTTAAAATGTTTTAAATTGACCAAATACAAGATATTTTCACTTGTTAAGATTTCATTTTTTGCAGGGAAGTCATTACATCTTAAGGATGACTACAAACCACTCCACAGTTTTGAAAACAGTATGCTAACATGTACTCGTTCAAATACCACCTTAACACGTGTGTAGTAGTAGTTTTAGAGCAGAGGTGAGAAGAGCTCTTACCTGATCTTATTGCCTCTGTCTTGGTTGCATATAGGCAGCAGGTCCAGCAACACCTTGTAGAAGTAGCGCAGAGTGAAGTCTATACCCATCACTGCTACAGCATAACCAGAGGCCATCTGGGAGCTGGAGACGGGGGAGGAGGAGGGATGGAGAGAGGCCAGGAGAGAGAAGCCGCAATATAAAAATTAGAAAATAAAAAATAATTAGAACATATGTTAAAGAGAAAAATAGTGAGTTTTTGTTTAACAACATATAAAATGATGTACTAATAACACTACAGGTCTAGGCCCTGACTACAGGTCTAGGCCCTGTAGGCTAGCTACACACAAGCACGCGCACACGCACACGCACAATTAAGAGTTTTTGTTTATGCCAGATGCCTAACTTGAAATAGTGCACAAAACAAAAAAAACCTTATATAACAATCTGACCAAAACACTGATACACTGCTCTCAGTGTGTGTAGCATATTTCTACAGCCCATAAAAGAAAGATTTTGTTCATTCCACTGCTGTGAACTTTACAACAAATGAGGCTGTGTTGTGAACGCTTGTGCAATGCATTTTAAGTTTATTGAGCCGGAAATGGTGATAACATGTCCACTTTAATCTCCAGCCCCACACTGCCCCCTGTTATCAGCCACACAAGGCGGTTTAGACAGTTACTCGCAGCAGAAATCATGCCTTTAATAACCGCACACGAATAACAGAGCGTCCCTCTATGGGCTGGTTTATATAGCACACAGCTGACCCCTGTAGGAGGTTAATTATCTCTCCCTTACCAGCACCCTCATGGGGGTGGGGGCTGGGGGGTCAGAGGTCAGTGTCAGCTATAGAACAGTGCTCCTGGAGCAAGTAGGGTTTTAGCATCTTGCTCAAGGACACTTCAGCTGGTGCCTGCTGCCTCGGAGCAACCAACGGCAGAGGCTTACTCCAGCTCGGTGTGCTGCTCTCCTCCATCCCTCCTCGCATTACTTTCTGACTTGACTGGTAATGTTGGGTTGACTGAAGTGGCCCCCCAAGTGAGAGCATAGCTTGCAGAAAATGAAGGCTTGGCTCACTCAACTCTGCTCACGACCGCTATCAAATGACCAGGTTCATTAACTTTATGCAGCTTCCTCTACCTTTAATGGCTGTACTTGATCTTGTGAGAGCCA
Source organism: Lampris incognitus (assembly GCF_029633865.1). Lineage (NCBI taxonomy): Eukaryota > Metazoa > Chordata > Actinopteri > Lampriformes > Lampridae > Lampris > Lampris incognitus. The sequence goes on along the minus strand of NC_079213.1, from coordinate 67,400,594 downwards.
ATAACTCTGGATTTGTTTAAAAAATAATAATAATAATAATTTATAAGTATTCATACCTGGAGGCATGGATGGTGTGACTGATAGTGACCACGTAGCCCGCCCCTCCCACATCCAGGTAGGGCCCAGTAAAGGTGATGAGGCCAGGGTTAGCAACCGCATGCTGGTACCTGTACCACAAAACACCACCACAGGGTGGACACACACACACACACACACACACACACACACACACACACACACACACACACAGTCACTTTAGGAGTTTGATGCTTTTCTTTGTAAGCAGCACAACTGTTCCCCACAGAAAACAAAGAAAACCTGAAAACACACACACACACACACACACACACACACACACACACACACACACACACACACACACACACACACACACACACGTTTGTCCTCCCACTCATTTACCCCCAGTTCCACCGTCTGAAGTGAACCTCACCATTGTCTGCGGGTCGGGTCGAATGCTTTGTCCATCAATGAGCCCGGGTAAATCCGGAGCACCCCATTGGGTGTTGCTATGTAACGCCGCACAATGTAGCAGTTGAGGCTACTCATTTCCATTAGTGTCATCCACTCATCCGTGACGTGACTGGTCGCCATAACCTCATTCCTGACAGAGGACTGGAGAGGGGGCAGGACAGAGGAGGGAGCAAGGAGAGAGGTGGGATGAGGAGGATAGAAAGGAAGGAGATGGGGTTTATATGCAGGGACCAAGTTAAGAACATTTTGAAATCAATTTCAAGATGTTTTCAACATGAGATTATTACAGTCTCCTTATACCAACCACATGAACAACCTGAAAAGTTTCCACAAAAAAAAAAAAAAAAAAAAAAGACTCACAGACACAAGGGTGGGAAGAAAAGAGATGGATGACAAAGCAGAAAAACCCCAATGACAAGAAAATTCTATCAATTCAAACAGGCCTGGCTCCACCACTATTCACCTAACTGCCCTGCTCCACACTTACACCTCGTTTGGACTGAGGATAACAAGGTGGAAATAGTAATAAATCACTTTTTGAGATCAATTAATGAGAGAGAGAGAGAGAGAGAGAGAGAGAGAGAGAGAGAGAGAGAGAGAGAGAGAGAGAGACAGAGAGAGACAGAGAGAGAAAACACATCCCTGAACCATTTTCACAACGGCTAAGCAGTTTGAAAGGGGTGATGAGGTCACTGGAGGGGGCCTTTAAGACTAATCTGGGAAGCAACGCAGAGACTGAGGCTTAGAGTTGAAGCTCTATAAACCCCCCTGCCAGTCATAGAGAGAGAGAGGTGAAAAGGAATGCATAAAGACTGCCAAAACCACACGGGGGGGGGGGGGGGGGTCTCTCCTTAAAGGGAAACAATCGCGATCTTCAATGTTTTATTATATATATATATACATATATATATAATATATATGTATATATATATATATATATATACGGGCGGCACGGTGAGGCAGCGGTTAGCGCGGTCGCCTCACAGCAAGGAGGTCCTGGGTTCGAGCCCCATGTTCCAACCTTGGGGGTCGTCCCGGGTCGTCCTCTGCGTGGAGTTTGAATGTTCTCCCCGTGTCTGTGTGGGTTTCTGCCGGGTGCTCCAGTTTCCTCCCACAGTCCAAAGATATGTAGGTCAGGTGAATCGGCCGTACTAAATTGCCCCTAGGTATGAATGTGTGTGTGTGTGTGTGTGTTTGTGTGTGTGTGTGTGTGTGTGTGTGTGTGTGTGTGTGTGTGTGTGTGTGTGTGTGTGTGTGTGTGTGTGTGTGAGTGTGTGTGTGTGTGTATGTCAGCCCTGTGTGATGGTCTGGCAGCCTGTCCAGGGTGTCTCCCTGCCTGCCGCTCAATGACTGCTGGGATAGGCTCCAGCATCCCCACGACCCTGAGAGCAGGATAAGCAGTTCGGATATTGGATATACACACACACACACACACACACACACACACACACACACACACACACACACACACACACACATATACACATACACAAAGAGTCTTAGTAAGGTGCTGGTCCACCACGAGCCTCCAGAACAGCTTCAATGCTCCTTGTCATAGATTCTACGAGTCTCTGAACTCTGCGGGAGGGATGAACACCATTCTTCCAAAACATATTCCCTCATTTGGTGTTTTGATGGTGGTGGTGGTAGAGAGCGCTGTCTAACACGTTGGTTCAAAATCTCCCATAGGTGTCAACTGGATTGAGATCTGGTGACTGTGAAGCCCATAGCAGATGATTTACATCATTTTCATCGTCATCAAACCACTCAGTGACCCCTCGTGCCCTGTGGATGGGGGCTTTGTCATCCTGGAAGAGGACCACTCCCATCAGGATAGAGATGTCTCATCACAGGATAAAGGTGATCACTCAGAATACTTTGTATTGATTTGCAGTGACCCTTCCCTATGAGGGGACAAGTGGACCCAAACCATGCCAGGAAAATGCCCCCCACAGCATAACAGAGCCCCTCACTGTACCATTCAGGTTTATCCTTTTATTTGTTACGTCGTGGGATAACACTCCATTAGAAGCTGTAATACTGAGCAGTCTTCTGTGTGTTTATGATCCCCCGCCAAACTTGTGTCCACGATGACATCACTGGTGGACAATCCCTGAATACAAAAACCTACATCCTGGTTAAGGCTGAACTGTATAAGAAAATGTGTACAACAATGCTACATTATACAGCTGTATGTAGCGCTGTTATCCACATGTTCGTGTAGTTCTGCATCTAGCGTTGTGATTCACTTTCTTCTGCAATGCAGCCGATCGGCAAATCAGGAAGTACGTTTTCACATTCACGGATTGCTCACCAAGACGTCAAAACGTTGAAAATTGTGACTGTTTCCCTACTGAGATGTCAGGCTTAGATTCGATGAAAAAAGATTGCATGTATAGGTTTAACAGTAGCAGTACCAAGGTTAAGAATGCCGGTCTTTTCTACAAACAAGAGAAATAACATGTTGTCCAAAATCCATACAATGAAAAATGAAACTTATAATGTGAAGTGAGACTTAGACCCCAGGGTTGGCTGTAGGGCACATTTATTATTAAATCGACAAAGTAGCACAACAGAATGTGCAGTATGTGCTTGGATGTGTGTGTACATTAAGGGTGGGGATAACTATGAGATCACTTGTGTTGCCCAGTGTGAGTTGCCCCTGAGTTTGTGTACCTTGAGGCCAGGGTTGGCTATGAGCCTGGTGTTGTCACTTAGGTAGGCCGTGTAGTGCTCCACCATCCGCTTTGTCTCTGGCTGACTGAGGTGGTTCGTATGGAGAGGAGAAACTACCTGCTGCCAACATCACTGTGGGAGACTCTGAGAGACAGAGAGAGAGAGAGAGAGAGAGAGAGAGAGAGAGAGAGAGAGAGAGAGAGAGAGAGAGAGAGAGAGAGAGAGAGAGAGAGAGAGACAGGGAGACAGGCAGAGAGAGAGAGAGAGAGGAGAGAGAGAGAGAGAGAGAGAGAGAGAGAGAGAGAGAGAGAGAGAGAGAGAGAGAGAGAATTAAAGAGGTAAACGAGCTAAGTCAGTGTGACACTAATGAAGGCTTCAGGACTGCCTGATATTAAAAAAAATGTTTTAAATCCTGGTCCTCAAGACAGGGGTTCCCAATCTTTTTCCTGCCGTGACCCACCTGTGGAGATAGACTTAGACTGCTTTATTGGTCATTGCCTTATATGCATGTCTCATACATACAAGGGAATGAAATTACGTTTCACAAGGACCTCCGTGCCACATAAAATCAAATAACACAATAAATATTAAAAACAAAAAGTGCACTAAAACCAAGATATTTCTTGGCCCGGGACCCATCAAATATTTTGTGCAGTAAAATAAGTGAAAAATTCTCATTAACTGTCAAGAAGTGAGAAAATCAACAACCCTGTCTATATTGTTCATAACTGCAGTATTCCCCTTTTCAGTCTTCAATATGAAACAGGCAGGGGGGGGGGCTTTCTCCCCAATTGTACTTGGCCAATTACCCCACTCTTCCGAGCTGTCCCGGTCGCTGCTCCACCCCCTCTGCCAATCCGAGGAGGGCTGCAGACTACCACATGCCTCCTCTGGTACATGTGGAGTCACCAGCTGCTTCTTTTCACCTGACAGTGAGGAGTTTCGCCAGGGGGACGTAGCGCGTGGGAGGAACACGCTATTCCCCCTCCCCCCCCTGAACAGGCGCCCCGACCGACCAGAGGAGATGCTAGACACATACCCTCATCCGGCTTCCCACCTGCAGACATGGCCAATTGTGTCTGTCGGAATGCCCGACCAAGCCGGAGGTAACAAGGGGATTCGAACCGGCGATCCCCGTGTTGGTAGGCAACAGAATAGACTGCCACACCACCCGGATGCAACACTAAACATTATTTTAGTCATGTTTCAGACTACAATTAAATCATTGCATACTCCGCATTGACTCAAAGTATAAATGTTCATTTCTTTTATTATTTGAATAACAAACATGTCCTATCACAAAAGATGTCTCCACACAAAATGTGTATATTGTGGACATCCCATGACCCACCTGTCCCAACCCATAGCTTGAAAACCACTGCACTAGTCGTCCTTGACTTACTGATAGCATAAAAAACAGTAAATATTAATCCTAAAAAGAAGAAACTGTGACTGTGTCATCTTTATAAATTCCTTACCGACAGTGGCGAGCTGCTTAAAGTGCAGACAGGAGCTGGGCTGGCCCAGCAGGTCCAAGCGGTGGTAGAGTAACTTGGAGCTGGGAGCAGTGTTCAGGTTCTTCAGCTGCTTCACTGGGATCTCAGGCTGCACGTACACGATGCACAAGATGAACGACGTGTCCTGCACCTAGAAGACACCAGGGGGAGGAAGGGGTCCAATATGTATTTCAGGCTAAAGGCTTATCAGATGCACGGAGGAGAGGGTCCACCATGGGTTCCACTCACGCTCCGGAGAACACAACGTCTGTTATGTACTGCCGGTGCTCTTTCTTCTCACAGACCGACATCACACCTTAACAAAATACCTCCACGATATACTGTCGGTCTGTAAGGAGAAAGATCATCGGTACGAAATGACAGATGTTGTATTCTGTTGTGGATGGTTAACAACTTTTTGGCGCCATGTGTTGTTGCTTGCAATATTTTTTGTTAGCCGACTCCATTTGCTGCTCTTCGTTCTTCTTCGACAAGCGGCCAGATCTCCGAACACAGGACTCGCTGACCAGGCTAATGTTCACCATTACCACTGAGCAAGTCTGACGTACCATCTTGTGTCCAAAAGAAGGAAAAGTCCCTGTAACAGTGGGACACTGAAACATATAGCAATGGACAGCCTTCACCCCCAAAGTCTAAAAGTGACCATACCGCAGTAGTTGGACTGAAAACTGTATTTCATAGCCAACCTATGACGACTGCCATTATGTGCCGGACAGAATTTGGTGTATATAATGAAATGAATCACGCAAACACAGACCGAAGACATAATATTCTTCATTTCCTTTAACATTTTACAGACATTCCAACTTTTTTTTTTAGCTTTGGTCAGAAGCATAGCATTTAAATAAATGAGCTTTTCATGAATCAGTCCGGTTTAGCGTTAACATGCCTGATATAAGACAGAAGGTCTCTTCTCCACTCAAGCTTTCTAGGTAAATTTAACATCTCCCTGACTCCGGAAAATAGATTTTGAAAAAGGCTGGAACGTCTGCCAAAGTCACAGCAAAGATGAAGTGTTAGCATATGTGCAAAATGTCAAAAGCTTAAAAAAAAAATGTCAAAAATGAAATGCCTAAATCAAGCATGATATTTTCTACTCTGCCAAAAATCAAAATGTCAAAAAAGCCAAAATGTGGCATGACGTTTTTGCCATGTGTTACTAAAATACGACACTTTGTGTCTGGGAGTAGAGCCAATAGGGAGGACGGCCCGTTTCAGGGCTGGAACAAACTGGTTTAATTACACTGACTGACTTCAGGTATCAGGGGAGGGTGCAGTGAAGGAGCGACGGAAAGGCGAGACTAGAGAAAAGACAGCAATAGAGAGTAGCATGGTCCAGCAGTAAGCATGGCCAGATGGCCCACAACCAGTGCAGAGGTCACATGACACCTATAAACTAGTTCACTGGCCTAACTAGGCTCAAGCCTATTATGTATAAAGGGGTCATTATTTGTGAAAAAGTGTAAGTACCAAAACTGAAAATATTCCTTAGGCGCACCCTCCCAGATTACAGTTAAATTCCAGTTTTTAACTTCCACCTTCCCGTTTTACAAAAAGTATATTATTACATGTGTGTTCTGTCACCAAAACACAGCATCTTACTGCATGTAACCCCTGTGGTTTTCTCATTTTGTGTGCATGTGTGTGTACATGTTGAACAGTTGATACTGGTATTGCTTCTTTCTTCTTTTTTTTTGGACCCCCCCCCCTTTTTTCTCCCCAATTGTACTTGGCCAATTACCCCACTCTTCCGAGCCGTCCCGGTCACTGCTCCACCCCCTCTATCGATCCGGGGAAGGCTGCAGATTACCACATGTCTCCTCCTATACACGTGGAGTCTCCAGCTGCTTCTTTTCACCTGACAGCGAGGAGCTTCCCCAGGGGGACGTAGCACGTGGGAGGATCACGCCATTCCCCCCATCCCCCCCCCTCAAACAGGCGCCCTGACCGACAAGAGGGGGAGCTACTGCAGCGACCAGGACACATACCCACATCTGGCTTCCCACCCGCAGATGGCCAATTGTGTCTGTAAGGATGCCCGACCAAGCCGGAGGTAACATGGGGATTCGAACCCGGTATCCCCAGGGTGGGAGGGAATGGAATAGACTGCCATGCCACCCGGACGCCCCTGTTATTGCTTTGTTATTGTAAACCCGTTGGATTCTACTGAAGCCAAAACGAGGACAAAGTTCAAAACAAGACTATGAAATTGACTACTAGCCAAAACAAAATTCACAAACCGACGAGTCTCCCGTTACATACCAGTTTCCAAGCATAGCTGACATTGTATGCGTCTTTGTTGGGGTCTCTGAGTCGGTTGGTGTGCCAGGACAGAGAAGAATTGACTGGCACAGTGATGACTTGGCTGCCCAGAGGGAGACTGAAAAAAAAACACAACACAACACAGACCACATTAAGCGTCACATCACACACAACAAATATCAAATGCTGGGGCACTCTTGCTTAAAATGTTGTAGTGCTGGTGGTTGGAGGTACTTCTGGTTTTAGGACCTGTTTAAGACCCGGCATCTCATATCCAGATATATCCAGATTGTGTCTGGGACAAGTTTAGTTTATTTTGAATGGACTCATCACATCAGAGGAAGAAATGGCAACTTGATGTCGTTGTTGCTTCATTCACAGGTATCTGTTGCTGCAAATGTTTTTGGTAGCTGACTTACAGATTTGATGGCGACAATGGCACACAAAGGTATACATATTTCTGCTAATGCAGTTGATGAATGTGGCGAGTCCCAAGTGGTTAAGTAATGCATGCGTGTTCACACTGCATTTCTGATGTGGACACATACACCTCTGACTACATCCGCACACGGTATGGGATTCTAATCCAGTCTTCACCTGGGGGATGTAGCGCGTGGGAGGATCACGCTATTCCCCCCCAGTTCCCCCTACCTCACCCAAACAGATGCCCTGACGGACCAGAGGAGGCGCTAGTGCAGCAACAAGGACACACACCCACATCCGGCTTCCCACCCACAGACACAGCTAATTGTGCCTGTAGGGATGCCAAACCAAGCCGGAGGTAACATGGGGATTCAAACCGGCGACCCCCCATGCTGGTAAGTAACGGAATAGGCCGCTACGCTACCCGGACGCCCCCCCCACCTGACACATTTTAATGGCAGGTAAATGAACAGCCTGTGAAAACAAAGTCACCCCGATAAAACTGTTTTTTAAAGTTCAGTCCTTCGTTTTGTTTTGTTTCCTATTCTGCTAAAGCCATCCCCCTCCTCCCTCCTCACCTGAGAATGTTCTGCCTAACTGCAGGGAATCCTGGGATGTTCTCATAGTGGATGATGTCTGTGTGCAGAGGAGGATCTGTCATCAAATAAGGCCGTGTCAACGATGGGTGCATCAGGGTGTAACCTGGAAAACCAAACAACCAACATATCAACAACGGAAATGTGAGTTGATGTCCACACGCTTCCATGCAAAAAACAACAACAAAAAAACCCAAAACATCCACAACACCACCAGTGACTCTTCTCCTTGCACACTTAGGTCCAGTCCACTCCGCTTACACCGACCTGTGCGTGATGGCTGAGTCACTGCTGCAGCTTGCGTGTGTGTGGCGTCCACACAGACAGCATCGCTGCTGCAGCACTGCTACTGCCAGTCCTATCATTCTGCATCGGGTTTGCCTTTGATAATGGCCATCAATAATCAAATGTTTAATTTCCTTTCATTATAAATTTCATTTATATTTAGTTTAGACAGAAAAAAAGGTTAAAGCGTGTGCTCAATTGTAAAAAATATGTAGAACGGACAATGAAACTATAGTGGCAGTTGTCAGTCATGTAATGTTGCTGGTATGATGTCAGTATGACTATCAACAGTTCATTTTTACCGTCTATTTTTGTTGAGAACCGCATGCCTCACGGAGAGAAAATAGGCTCAACGCCAAAACTCTAGGTGACTTGAGCCACACCTGAGCTGTGCTGTGTTACTGCTCTACCCCCCCCCCTTTCTCCCCAATTGTATCCGGCCAATTACCCCACTCTTCCCAGCTGTCCTGGTCGTAACCTGTCCCCCCCGACCAGACCGACCAGAGGAGGCGCTAGTGCAGTGACCAGGATACATACCCACATCCGGCTTCTCACCCGCAGACACGGCCAATTGTGTCTGTAGGGATGCCTGACCAAGTCGGAGGTAACACAGGGATTCAAACCGGCGACCCCGTGTTGGTAAGCAACGGAATAGACCACTATGCTACCCGGACACCTGCTCTAACCTGTTAACATGGGTGGCTAAATGAAATGGAAGAGGTTTCGCAGCGCACATACGCTGCTCAGGTAGGCGCTGTGGTCTGGGTCTTACACTGAACATATTAGAAATGACATGCACTCTTGGCTATGGTCTTCTACTACTACTACTACTACTACTACTATAACTACTTTTGGCTGCTCCTGTTAGAGGTCGCTATAGTGGATCATACGTTTCCATATCTTTCTGTCCTCTGCATCTTCCTCTTTCACACCAGCCACCTACATGTCCTCCCTCACCACGTCCATAAACCTCCTCTTTGGCCTTCCTCTTTTCCTCTTCCCTTGAAGCGTCATATTCAGCATCCTTCTATGAGTATACCCAGCATCTCTCCTCCACACATGTCCAAGCCATCTCGATCTTGCCTCTCCTGCTTGGTCTCCAAACCGTCCAACCTGAGCTGTCCCTCCAATATACTCGTTCCTAATCCTGTCCTTCTTCCTCACTCCCAATGAAAATCCCAACATGCACTCTTGGCTATGATACTATCAGTATTCAGTACTCTAAGATGCATGTAGGTCAACACACAAATATATCTTCTCGTTGGTGGCTCTCTTTGAAAATTACTTTGGATTAAAGTGTGTACTAAATGAGAAAAAGTAAAGGTAAATGTCATAAAATGTGCAGTGAATCGGTGTTGGGAGTTTGGAATGGCAATGAGACTGGCGTTATAAAAGATATTTCTCTTTAGTAGGAAGTATAATACTTTTAATTTACACAGGTCAATGGTTTCTGAATACTTAACTGCCAACTTTCATGATAATATCTTCAAAAATGTAAAAGGGCACACCGGACAAGGGGAGATGATGTTGATTCAGGCAGTATAATTTCCTCTTTTTTTTCCCCAGATGTATTTTTTAACAAGTCATTAGGCCGATAAAGTTGGAAAAGCCTGCCTGCCAGTGGTGGTATGTTGATTCCAACACCAGTTAATAGTGAAGGCTGACTGCGCTTAAACATTCATAGCGGCGTCAACTAAAAATGCTTAAGTGTTATTCTGAACAGCAACATCAAAGATCCAAAAAGTTGCTCGTATCATAAAATCTTCCATTGAGCAAGGCATGTAAAAAGCCCTCTTGGAGCACAGTTGCAACAATATACAACCGCAGGGCTGCCAGGGAGACCCAAAAGGCTGTTCGGGGTTGTCGGTCTTTTGTGTGTGTGTGTGTGTGTGTGTGTATAAGTGCATGAGTCCGTGTGTGTGTGCCTAAACCCAGCTCTGAATAGCAGCAGTAGTGGCTTTGGGAGAGAAAGGAAAAGGGGCGGGAAGGCCATGTATGTTTAACACAGTAAGCAAACAGCATGTCTTGGCTCATGCCCATCACTCTGGTACACCGGGTGTAAGTGGGCTTGCGGGCACAGTGGTGTGTTTGAGGGTATATTTGGGCAAGTGTGTGTCGAGGGAGCATCCGGCAGCGGCAGCAGGTGCCACATCTTAAAACCCTGAAGGAGAATAACAGACTACAGTACACAGTGATGGGATCAAGAAAATAAACTAGGGCATGATATAATGGAGTGAAAAGCAGGTAAACTAAGGATATCCATTTGCAATGAACATTTTGGGTCCAAAAGGAAACAGACGTTAAAAAAAAAACAACCCCAAAACAATCACATTGCTGAGTACACAGATACCGCTATATATACACACACAAGTTCATTTATATAAAATATTAAATATGGATTTGAATAAATATAAAATGCACAAACGAGCTTGTGTTTGCCTGCATTAGTCTGAATTATCCAAAACGACACCCACACAAATGAAATGGATGCGCACAATTACAAGATAAGCTAAGCATTCCCCATAATATATATATATTATAGCAGCTATTTTCTGCCTTGGTCAGGTAGCCTCTATTCCACAGTGTTTACCTCCGTATAGTTCTTATTCTCAGCAGACAGTTTAAATGTCAGCTAATGGCTTTAATGGAAGTAATTTGTCAATGTTTGTTTACCGAAGGGCACTAATAGGCATGGTGCACTAATAGGCACGGTGCTGTAATAGGCAATAATTTGATGGGATATTTATTATAATAACAAACCTTTCAGATTCTGCGGCCAAAGAGTCTTACTGAATGGCAAGTAGGCAGCATAAAGCTCCACTCAGGTGCCTCAAAGTGAACTAATGGGTTCACCCTTTAAATGGGCTGTACAGCTTAAGAACCCATTGGCAAAAACAAGCTCTTATAGTTGGAAATTTCTGATATAGGGACACTTATTCTACTCCGATTCAAATTGTGTGCACAGGAATACTGTTCTGTTTGTATTCATGTCAGTAGCGTCCCGACCCTTTGCATCAAAAGGCGTTTTTCCATAGGATGGATACGGGAACTTGGCTGCGTGAACAAACACTACTGGGCACCTCCAGGGCACATGGAGCAAGTCCTGTTTCCATTGCATTTAAAACACTTGCAAAGACTGGGGGGGAGATGGAGGGTGACCAGTCAAAATGCAACGGTTGAGCAATGGATGTCATTATGCAGAAGCAATATACACTGTAGAACACAAAAACACCGAGAAGCAAGCAGTACACTGCAAACTATGGATGAGGTTAGAATAATAATCTTGTGTGCCCCCCCCCCTTTTTTTCTTTTTACCTCAATGCAACGTCTATATGACAAAGACCAAGTTGAAAGAGAGGATACACACAGTGTGCACATCTACCCCATGCACTTTTTGAATACTGTATGTTTTTGTTACTTAGATATATTTTGATGTATTTGCCATTGACGCCTTTCTGTTGCTCACTATTGAACTTATGAAACTTGCTGGCGGTGCTTGCTTGTTTTTCTTATAAAACTGTTCCTTACGTAAAGCTTTTGAATGACAAACAAAGTAGGAATTCAAACAATTGCATTAAAATGCAAAAACTTAAGGAGCCAACGCAGTACAAATACCAAATAAACTGACATGACTTAAACTGATATGCTTTAGGATACCGTTAGGAAGGGTACCTAAATAAAACATTTGCTGGCATGGAACATGTTACGTATTAGTTGAATCTAACAAACCAAATTTTGCAAAATCTTAATTTGAACACATGAAATCAAAAGCTACGACAAACATTAAGGACAACAAATGCTAAACTCAATAATATATGCATTTACCTCCTGCAGAAGGAGGAGTATTTTCCTTGCCATCAACTGTCTGCCACAATTCTGTCTGAATCGAGTCTGCAGGCGCTGTAGTTTGCTGGCCGGCAGCCAAGAACAGCGGCCAGTGCCTTGCACCACTAAGACTGTTTTAGTCTTTAATTTTCTTGTAGTCGTGTTTCCATTTTTTAAAACCTTTTGGCAAGGTCATTTCGATGTTCCCCGCAGACCCCTGGTTCCACAAACACTGAGCAACTTTTTTTGTTCCACTTTTTACTGTGAACTACTGAGGAAACCTCCCGCTGTATTTCCTCTTCTGACCAAATGTTGTCGAGTTCGTGGATCCTGCCAGTCGTCCACAGTATGGTTGCTGCTCCCATCACTTGCTCAGATGTCAAGTCAAAAACACGTTTGTTGTTAATTTCTATGAGATCTATGGGTGTTTAAATACGATGGTCAATCTGTGATGCTTGTACTGCTAGCGCCACCCAACAGGTTTGGGATCTTGTATTTGACAGCATGTCCTGAGATTGTGGGAAATTCGAGTTCCCTGGCCCATTAGAGAACTACGCCACTGATGATGGAACCCACATTCTCAATTTATCAGGCAGAAAACTACAGCAAAAGCTGGCAGTCGTTGGGTCCCACATCTATATTTCTCTCCTCGCTCGCCCATCTGCTGAAATAACACTTATCCCACCACTCACTTCCACCTTTTTTCCTCAACACCACTGTGCAAACCTCCGTTACATCCACTCTTCACTCCTATCCCATATCTCTTTCACCTGCTTTCCCTTCGATTCTCCTTTCCCACTCCTAGTGTGTCCTCTTCCCCCCTGCTAATCTCTACCCATCTCTCCATTGAGCCTGACATTGCAGCTCAGGTGCAAAGTTATAGGTAGCCAAACTTTTCAAACTTAGTGTTTTATACTAGCAATTGCTTTAATTCCATTTCCCTAACCTCTAACCAACACTTGGTTTTTGGTTACTCTTTATTTTATGTGGACTGTTTCACGCTGGGACACTGTTAACAAGGAAAGTGAATCATTTACACAGCCGAATGATTCTTACAATTAGAAAAGTGGCACCAATACGTGTTGATGGTATCACCAGATCAAACTGTTCCCATCAACAGTGCTGCTCCCACTGCTCGCAGGGCACAAACACGTGCTTTTGTTTACCAGCGGTTCAAGTCAAAACCAAATCCGCTGAGGCCAAGACTAACCGAGACCAGATGTAAACACTACAGCCCTGAGCTATGGTAGGGTATGGAAGAAATGCATGTGCTACCTGGATATAATGTCAATAAAGAGTAACTAGGAAAAAAATAGCTACTTAGGAAGTTGAAACAGACAAAGTAAACCCAAATATACTACCCTGCACACTTTGTGGTTCAGTTCTGGTAATTCCATGTCTGTAAGAAGCATGCATACCAATGTTCCCTCTTTGCAAAACATTCTGACATTTTCTTTTGGCTAGGAATACCGTAGAGCTAAATCGCCCCATTGAAATCCAAAAACACGTTATGTTAAAGGGGCTATGTGTAAGAATTGACCAACTGTCGAATTCATACTCCAAACAAATAGGGGGCAGCATATTACCAGAAAGCTGGGAGGAAATGCACAGTTCCTCCCAAAGGGATTCCCCCCAATAGGTTTCCTATAGGAATTTAGAACTGCCCTTTCGCCACAAGGATCTCTAACTCGCCACTGCTCGTGCAGTTTTGCATGCACAAACCCAAAAAATAAATCAAAACGTAGGAAAACTTGTTGAGCCATCCACGAAGAGAAAATATCAGACTTAAAATTTTATTGTTTTTGAGATATGAGTGTTTGTTCGGAGGGTGCGCATACCATTTGTTAACATTCCATGACCACATATGGCACGCTCTAGCTGAGACGCCAGATCTCCCAAATTTCTGCTGTTTTTACATCGCTGTAACAGCCTCAGTTTTCCCTCTTTTCGAAAATGTGATACATCAAAATGTTTACCGACTTCTTGTGACACTCACTATGTGAAAACCTAAGCTGTGCGATGTATAGTTTCTGAGATACGAGCATTTGTTCAGAGGGTGTGTGCCAGTACCCTCAGAGCATCACTACTTCCTCATCCTCTCATGCTGGACTGAGGGCATACTGGACGCGACAGTGACTCACTATCGCTTCTTGAGGTACAAAGTGGTATTATGAGACAGGATGGGCCAGGTCTAGCTGGTTAGCATGCTAACTTCAGTAGATGTCTCTTCAACACAATACATAGACGTCTTTGACATAACATCAAAACCGTTATTTCTTTGTATTCTGTTGATAATTTTAGTTAATTTTACAATGGCTTGTGGTAACTGCAATTTTTGAAGTGGGTTCCTTTTAGGAGTTTAGAGTGACTAGCATGCAGCGCTAATTTAAAATTATTTGGGCTTCAAAAAGTTGCTAATTTGAAAAGGGAGAACGTCTGTAACATCTTCCTGTTAGGACAGTTCAATACCTAACGTTGTGAGCTCAGCTTTTACTTGCTTATCCATCTTCCCTCCATTAAGCACAATGATCAATGGAGTGATTAGCAACTTCACAACATTCAAATAGTGTGAAATCCTGTCCACTCAACTGTGTGAATGATAGGATATTCTTGGAGAATAAAAATGAAAAAATGAAATTGTAGACTACTTCTCCACCCTTGGAAAAATAAAATCAATGTTTGTGTGATAGGATAATTAAATACAAATGAGTAAAGGCAGGATAAAGGAAATAAAGAGAAATGAGTAAAAGAAAGGAAAAACTAAGAATGAACTGTCCAAAAACCTTGAAATACCAGGAAGAAACAACAACTGGCAAATCACCTTCCTAACAGATAGAGTATTTAAGAATAAGAATCTTACTCTGACCTTTGTTATCGATGAGGAAAGTATAAGAGGCCATAGAGTCTTGGTAGTATGTGACGTCCTCCAGGATGTAGGCCAGGTTCACATCTACCCCCACCACGCCCAACAGGAGGTTACCAAAGTAACATGGCCGGCTCACAGTCATGATGAAACCTGTGGGAAGAACAAGTTATTAAAGCAAAGCTCATTTTGTCTAACACTGAAAAAAAAGATCAGGTGTAAATCAGTTCACTGCAGATGATTTAATTACATCTAATTTGCTATCCATTCAGATACGACAAATTTGGATTTATGTTCAGTTCAGCTAGGGCAATTTTTTCCAGACTAGTTAAGCTGTGTTTAGATTGTTTTACTTACTATCATTTAGCTTAATGGAGATCAGTGTACATAATCCAACTTAAGTTTGTTCACTTTCACGCTATTACTTTGAATTGACAATTATTAACATCCATCCATCCATTATCCAAACCACTTATCCTGCTCTCGGGGTCGCGGGATGCTGGAGCCTATCCACTGGGCTCAATTCATTTATTTAACTCAGTTTTGCTCAGCTCATTTCTTTTTAATACAGTTCTGGTCAGTTCAACTGAGAATAACAGAGTATTTATATAAAATGTTAATCAGATTCATTGATTTTACTCCATTTTATCCTTTTTTTGACCAATTCGAAACCAGTTCCGGTTGAATTTACCACAGCTCTGGCAACTCCAGTCCACTCACCGTCTCCCATAGGGTCGGCGTAGGGCAGGCTGAAACGGGCCAGGTCGATCATGCGGTTTGGCAGGTTAATGTAGAAGCGGCCCGCTGTAGTCTCCAGGTTGCTTAGCTGGTTCAGTACCATCATACCGCCTTTCACCACTGGCAACATGCCCGCACTCGCTGCCCCGGCTTGTGCTGCAGCGGAGCGGTCCCGGTCAGCAGAGCGGTCAACACCATACTTAACAGAGTTCTGCTCCGCAAGGTCCCGCAGGAAGGCCAGCTCCTTAAGCCCTGTTACTCCCTCTGGAGCAGAGCAAGAGAGTGAGAGAGAGAGAGAGACAGAGAGACAGAGACAGAGACAGAGACAGAGAGACAGAGAGGTTTTGTGTGAGTGAGTGAGTGAGTGAGTGAGTGAGTGAGTGAGTGAGTGAGTGAGTGAGTGAGTGAGAACGAGCGAGTGTGTGTGTGTGTGTGTGTGTGTGAGAGAGAGAGAGAGCGAGAGAGAGAGTGGCTGTGTGTGCGTGAGAGAGAGCGAGAGTGTGTGTGAGTGTGAGTGTGTGTGTGAGAGAGAGAGAGAGAGAGAGAGAGAGAGAGAGAGAGAGAGAGAGACAGCAAGAGTGTGTGTGTGTGAGTGAGAGAGCGACAGTGTGTGTGTGTGTGTGTGTGTGTGTGTGTGTGTGTGTGTGTGTGTGTGTGAGAGACACAGAAGGGGGGGGGGGGGCCAATGAGTTAACTGATTGCTGTAAATGTTATTTACCAGGTAGCAATGTTGAGAACAAGCATTTGGCAAAAACTTGACTTAACTCCTTGAAGCGGTCAAAAGTTTCTTATCAGAATAAATGGAAGGGGTTGAATGGGAGGGGGGTAAATAGAAAACTTCCCTACAAAGAGCACATAAATCTAATTCCACCCAGGATATAAATGAAATCCACTGACCCCTCTTTCATTTTCAATTCGTGAAAGAAGTTATTATGAAGCAGTCCTTTTAAAAAAAAGTGAATACACATTGCTGAGAACCACAAAGTAAACCCCAACAGCAGTTAATAATTTATACTAACGGCTCTTGAACCTCAACCTCAAATGATATCAAAATGGTTAATGTGGTAAAAGGCTATTGAGAAAGTAAACAGATAGCAACGTAAATGTAAGGCCCACAGAGGCTGTTTAGACCTGGCATTAAGATGCGTCATATGTGGACAGCTCGAAGTACATCAGTTCACACCTGGCATGCATCTCGAATGACCACTTGTGATTGGACCTCACTTTCCCGCTCTATATGCAAATAAACACGTACATCACCGTGGTAGGGTGTGTGGCTTAGCCTCGGCTGCAGCCGGAGAGAGAGGGGGCGTGGCTCGCCGGAGAGCAGCCCAGCGGCCCATGCGAGTGAACAAATGAAAGACATTATGACATAAAGACTGTGTTAATCGCCTAAAACTGTGTCTGCCTTCATCTCAAACCCGCCGCGTGGCACGAAATACAACTACGAGGAGTTGAAGCAACAGGCGTTTAACTTTTGCCTTCCAAGGGGTCTGAGCATCAGCAGAGAACCCACCCACCCCAACCATGGACTGTTCTCCCCCCTGCGCTCTGGGAGGCGCTACAGGAGCCTCAGAGCCCTCACTACCAGGCTCAAAAACAGCTTCTTTCCCCAAGCTGTTGCCCACCTGAACCTGGCCACCCATTGAATGTCTGTAGATATTTTTAAATATTTTGTACTCAGGCTCTTTTTTAACTTATTTTTAACTTTTGGTCGTCATGTGTGTGTATCTTATACTGTGTTTGCTGTGTTTGTCTGTGTCTGTCTTGCACTGTTTGGTGAAGCCACAGCCCTCATTTAATTTTTAACATGTGCCTGCACATTGTTTTTAATGACAATAAAATTGAATTGAATTGAATTGAACTTTTTCTTCTTCTCTTACATTCCTTTCCACTTTGTTTGAAAGCACACCAGGTTTTTAAAAAGTGCCATGTAAATAAACCGGCACTTTGATGTAGATCTGTCTGAAAGCCTTCAGACCCCTGACCTGACATACTGCATTTAAGAAATAGTCGATTGTGGGTAAATAGTTCCACATTATTACAATGGCATGGACGCAGCCGCTGCATGTCGCGCCAGATAGAGACAAAGAACCTGATGAGGAAAATGAACTGAGTGAATCAGGATCGTCAGGCTGCGATGTTCTTCCATTTTGTGCTCAAAAATGGAAAGTTCTCAAGTTGAAACTCATTCTTAAAACTCGTTATGTAGGAAAATGTAAATGTCTGAACACCAGAGTGTGTAATTGTCAACCCGAACCCCCATCAGGCTCGACCCGCTCACGTTGGTTCAGGCTCAAATTATTTAATTATTCCAGCGGGTCTGAGAGGGTCGGGCTCTGTGCTGCGGTGTATAAATGAACTTGAATCTCAAGATGAACTTGAACATGCAAGTGGGCGGGGGCTCTTCCACAGTTGTGGGTCTGATGTGTGTCAGAAATCAAAAGATGAGGTTAAAAGAAAAAAAAAACTGAACTAAACCAAGAGGAGGCCCTGGTTACCGCCTAGTCGACTGATGGACACATTAGGACACATTAGGTGCATTCATATCTGTACTAAGAGCTGTCCACTTGTCTTTTTTTTTCTTCCCCTTTTTCTCCCCAGTTGTATTTGGCCAATTACTCCACTCTTCCGAGCCATCCCAGTCGCTGCTCCACCCCCTCTGCTGATCCGGAGAGGGCTGCAGACTACCACATGCCTCCTCCGATACATGTGGAGTCACCAGCCGCTTCTTTTCACCTGAAACAGAGGAGTTTCACCAGGGGGACGTAGCGTGTGGGAGGATCACGTTATTTCCCCCAGTCCCCCCCCCCCCGAACAGGCGTCCCGACTGACCAGAGGAGGAGCTAGTGCAGCGACCAGGACACATACCCACATCCGGCTTCCCACCCGCAGACACGGTCAATTGTGTCTGTAGAGATGCCCGACCAAGCCGGAGGTAATACGGGATTTGAACTGGCGATCCCCATGTTGGTAGGCAACAGAATAGACTGCTACGCTACCCGGACGCCCTCAGAGCTGTCCACTTGTGATCGGATCAGCCAAGACGTACGTTGACACTAGGTATAAACAGCCTCACAGTTAGGCTGGTTTTGGGTTGACAGGGCGGGCACTGACTTCTAATTCTCAATCAAAAGAAATATTCAGTGAAACATTTTCACACTCAATCCAAGCCATCTGCTGAACGACACCCTCTTCAAGCCCACAGATTATGACAAGCACACAAAAGCCTCACCACTGCAAACTAAATGAAAAGTTGGCCTGTAAATGAGTGCTCCAGAATTTAGCCCAGCCCCGACTCTGACTTTCCAAGCCCTGGGGTCATTTAGAGGGGACTGGATAGCGATGGCTGGCCCACGCAGCTGTCATCTGGAAGATCTGGCATTCGGCAATCTATTGGGGATGATAGAGTAGGGATCGTCTGCCAGGACGCGATCACCGACTGGATTATAGCATAATCAAATGTTAATGCCAAGCCTTTTCCATTGGACTGGACACAATGTCACCGTGGGTGGCAACACCGAATGGAAACACTTTCATCGAATGCTGTCTCACGGCGTTCGATGAAATGGGGTAAGCTAAAGAAGAGTCAAAGGAAAATTCAATGTGGGCCAACGCACGCACAGTCCTATAGGGACAGAAGTGTGGGGGCAGCGTCTCATCAGCTGAGACGCAACAATTCACATTTGGCAAGGGATGCATGCAAATATTGCACACACGCGCACATACACACAGCCTTTCAACTGTGCATAATGGTATCAGCAGAAAAACAAATGTTGATATGCATTGCTAATAAACTCAGAGGATGATAGATTTTTGCATCCTTTTCATCGTGGAGCTCTTTAAACGGACAGGGTCCTCTGTCAGTCCCATGCATACACCCACACCAGTGCAAGCAGACGTACACACACACCAGTCCCACAGACACACACCCTTTGAAATCCCAGTACTCTCTCCCTCTTATATGGCCCTCATTTCCATTCCCTAATGCAAAAAAGATTTGTGTTAATTTTGGGCTTATGCGGGCAATAGAGGAGTATGCTGGTGCATAGTGTGTGTCATAGTGAAGGGACAATAAAAGAGAATAAGGAAGGACACACAACAGCACCAACACTCACACTGAAAACAAACAACAACAAAAAAAGCCTTTGAGGTTTTCGAGCACCTCTCTAACCTTCTATCCTCTCTCAAGAACATCCTACCAAAGACACACAAAAATCATTTCCAACACACACACACACACACACACACACACACATTAAACATACAGTAATTGGCAATGCATAGAAAATATCAAAACCACAAATCTGTACCTAGCAAGGATGTGTGAGTGAACAACTGAGAGAGCTTAAAAATTGTAAAGGGAACATACCATCATCTCAGGATTATGAGTTGTGGGGTAACAAACATGTAACCATGGTCCATATGCAAACATGTAACCATGGTCCGTATACAAACATGTAAGCATGGTCCGCATGCAAACATGAAACAATGGTCCGTAGACAAACATGTAACCATGGTCCGTATGCAAACATGTAACCATGGTCCGTATGCAAACATGGTCCGTATGCAAACATGTAACCATGGCCCATATACAAATCCCAGCCTCGTGTGTCTAATTGACCCCTTTTCTGTTAATAAACATATTGACGTTTTTTGTGGGCGGAGCTTAGCTGGAGGCAAAACATTCCCCTCCAAGACATTTAAGGGAAGCCGTTAGCTAGTTAGCTGCCGACTAGCACGTTTTATCAGCTTGTATATTTACGATGGACAAAGAAACGCGTATTTCTGAATATGTACAGTTGCTTTCTCCCCAGGACCGCGAGTCTTACTTGAAAAAATTAACATTAACCAACGGGACCAGATCGGCCGACCCATACACGCTCACTCAATGGATGGACGATTTGACAGGATTATCTACTGCGGAGTGGCCAGACATTTACACCGACCTGATAGAGAAACCAAACATAGTGACGTTTTTTTGTGGGCAGAGCTTAGCTGGAGGCAAAACGTAATCATTACGTAGGCTCTAAAAGGGTCTACACTACACTGTCTGTGCCTGCTCAGTTTGAAATGGTTGTGCTGACACACATCTTTTGTTGCGCTATAGCGTTAGATTAGTATGGGTTAGCATGATTTTTCTATGGAATACCGAAACGAATGGCCGTGTATGATGACACTGATCTTCGTTTCACTGCATATTTCATATACATGGGTTATCGACATGATAGTTTGCACTCCTCAAGCCAGCTTCACATGGGCATGGAAACGGTTTTAAGGTTTTCATCTTGACACATTCGTTTCTTCACGACCCATTTCGGAGTCACCACACGCTTCCAACAATCTCCCTTCAGTTGACATGTGAAGAGGCTACTGGGTGGGTGTGTCGCATACCGTTCATGAGGGCGTAGGTGAGGATCATTACGGAGTTGTTGAGGTGTCTGTTCTCCTCTCTGACCACACTGAGTGTCGCTCTCTTCTCCTGCTCCGACGACTCCCGAGATGTGATGCCAGATGACAGATAGATAATTACCATGTCTGTGGCTAAGATGTTGCACACAGACAAACAAAGGCGCGCACACAGAGACACATACAGACACACACACAAAACCACAGAGAAAGCATGGGCTCAAAAACCATCATCAATGTCTGCATATTATATGAATGCATGTTAAATTAAACCAATACAATATCCTATATCATATTAGCAAAGGCAAAACAAATCCATTATCTACCCACAATACCTTGGAAACAGCTGGATTTAATGCATTTCTTAGTGCATTGTATTTAGCCAATTTCCATCATACAAATGGGTTTTGCCCATGACAATTCTTACTGGCTGTGTGCTTGTTGAGGCTGCTTGTGTTTCGGAGCAGCTGAAAGGCCCTCTGGAAGCCTGCCGCGTGCTGCGTGGCGCCATCCGAGGCCTTGATGTTGGAGATGAAGGTGCTCATCTTCCTTTTGGTTTCGCTGGTGGCCGGAGACAGCAGGCTCCTGTAACACTGGTCCAGCGAACAGGAGCGAACTGATTCGGCTACCGAGAGGATGGAGATCTAGAAAAGACGGGGAGATAAAAGAATGGGGAATAATTTATGGTCAAATTTTAGCACCACTTTTTTTACCCCCCCCCCCCCAATTGTACCCGGTCAATCACTCTGCTCTTCCGAGCAGTCCCAGTTGCTGCACCACCCCCTCTGCCAATCTGGGGAGGGCTGCAGACTACCACATGCCTCCTCTGATACATGTGGAGCTGTCAGCCGCTTCTTTTCACCTGACAGTGAGGAGTTTCGCCAGGGGGACGTAGCATGTGGGAGGGTCATGCTATTCCCCCCCCAGTTTCCCCTCCCTCCTGAACAGGCGCCACGGCCGACCAGAGGAGGCGCTCGTGCAGCGGCCAGGACACATACCCACATCCGGCTTCCCACCCGCAGACACGGCCAATTGTGTCTGTAGGGACGCCCAACCAAGCCGGAGGTAACAGGGGAATCGAACCAGCGATCCCCGTGTTAGTAGGCAACGGAATAGACCGCTATGCTACCCGGACACCCAGAATCACTTTTGGATACTGGATACTGGATAAACTGGCAGTGGGAGCACCATAAATAGTATTAAGGAAGAGATAGAAGAGGCTCCTCACTGTAAATGTTGTACAGCTTCGCAGCTCTGACATTCATCTGCTCTTTAAATGGAGAACCTTATTCTTTGGTGCTACATAAACTTCAAAAAAACGTTCAAAGTACCACCTCAAATGAACTGGCATTCCCTCATTTCTACAGCAAGGTACATACCAAAACACCATTTTCTTACTTTCCCACATGAAGTTTATGAAAATGTTCCTTTCTGTCTCAACTAACCTTATCGTGTTCATCGATGGCATTGACGATGACCAGTGCTGAATCCCTGGCAATCTGCAGTTGGGTGTCGGTCACTGACGCACCGTGGTCCACCATCACCACAATGTGTTTCGACTGGGGGCACACCGCAGAGACATACACAGGTCTGCACACACGCAAAGGCAGAAGGGAGGTTATGTTGAAGCGTGCCAGGTTGACAGATACAGTATGCAAGATAGGGCACCAAAACCACACGCACACAAATCACGACTAATGATAGTGTTAACAAACAAACACACACATCAAATAGAAATTAAAGCGAACACAGACTATATGTTGTTCTGAGTCCACATGTACCGCCAATAGCAAATGATCGCCGTGACTCTCCGGTTGACTCCCAGTGCTAACAACCCTTGCTGTGTATGTCAGTCACTGTTTTTCTTTGTCTCACGCCGTCTCTTTCCTTCTCCCCCCCCTCCCCCATTGCTCGGCTTCCCGTGTAGCCCTTATCGCTATGTTGCCCACCCTTATCTCACCCACCCTGCCGCCGCCTCCGTCTGCCCCCAGTGTTTTCACTAACGATCCCCCTCCCTTCACTGCTGCTTTTGATGAAGGCCTCGAAAACATTCCCAACTGCTACTCTCATCACCAAGTTGCTATTCCCAGATCGCGTACCCTCTCTCCCATCAGAGTCACGGCGCCCCTTTTGATTTGCAGGACTAGATGAGGTTAAAACCCACTGATGTTATCCCTGCCATGGCGTAAAAACTAGGGATGTCTGGAAAACTAGGGATGTCTCGAAAACAGAGGACACTCAAAATAACAACATATGAACCTCAGTGATTTCTTTTAAAGTGTTTTATAATATTTGGTCATGTTGAAATAAGCCCGGTTACCACCGCCTTGCCAAACATCGGCACTGCGAACATTACAAGCGGCTGTTGGGCTGCTTTGATTTTCCAGTTTAAGTTCCATACTGCAGACGTTTTAGCCGCTTGTTCCCGCCGGCTTTTAAAATATGAACCACTGCTACATGTAGTGGATACCGTCGGTTTACAACACCTGAACGGCGCACAGTGGGGAGCTCTTGAAATGAAAACCTTCCCTCAAAAGCTACTGAATTCTGCCTTTGTAACCCATGTTCATAATTTTTTTTTTTTATAGAGACAGACAGACAAACATATAAACAAACAGAGACAGATTATAGGACACACTCTGAATTGGTTTCATCAGCCAGCATCGGAGCGTTAAAAACTTTACAGGTACAAAATATAAAACATTAAACCTGGCTATACTAAGCTAGCTGGTGATCATACTGCTAAAAGGAATAATTTCTGTGTGTCAATGTACTCCAGTACTATAACTACTATTCTGGGGTAGTCCAAGCAGACTGAAGGCAAATTAATAAATGTATCTATCTTTTTACTGTCTGGATTTAATGTATGCTATCTTTTTTGGTGGTGGAGGGCACTGGCGCATAGGTTTGCTATATACATATGGGCGGCACAGTGGTGCAGTGGTTAGCGCGGTTGCCTCACAGCAAGGAGGTCCTGGGTTCAAGCCTTGGGGGTAGTCCAACCTTGGTGGGTTATCCCGGGTCGTGCTGTGTGTGGAGTTTGCATGTTCTCCGCATGTCTGTGTGGGTTTCCTCCGGTGCCTCCGGTTTCCTCCCACAGTCCAAAGAGATGTAAGCCAGGTGAATTGGCCATACTAAATTGTCCCTAGGTATGTGTGTGTGTGTGTGTGTGTGTGTGTGTGTGTGTGTGTGTGTGTGTGTGTGTGTGTGTGTGTGTGTGTGTGTGTGTGTGTGTGTGTGTTTGTGTGTGTGTGTGTGTGTGTCTCGGCCCTGTGATGGCCTGGTGGCCTGTCCAGGGTGTCTCCCTACCTGCCGCCCAATGACTGCCGGAAATAGGCTCCAGCATCCCCGCGACCCTGAGAGCAGGATAAGCGGTGCAGATAATGGGAGATATATATATATATATATACTGCTAAAAAAAATAAAGGGAACACATAAGCAATGCAATGTAGCTCCAAGTCAATCACACTTTTGAGATATCAACCTGTCCAGTTAGGAAGCAACACTGATTTGTGAATCAATTTCACCTGTTGGTAAATTGTCTAATTTCCACCAGGTGGAAATTAGACAATTTGCAAGACAACCCCTATAAAAGGAATGGATTTGCAGGTGGTGGCCACAGACCATTTGCCTGTCCTCATCTTTTCTGGCCGATCTTTGGTTAGTTTTTCATTTTGCTAGTGCCCTCACCACTAGAGGTGGCATGAGGCGGTATCTGCAACCTACAGAAGTTGCTCAGGTAGTGCAGCTCATCCAGGATGGCACATCAATGCGTGCTGTGGCAAGAAGATTTGATGTGTCTCCCAGCACAGTGTCCAGAGCATGGAGGAGGTACCAGGAGACAGGCCAGTACACCAGGAGACGTGGAGGGGGCCGCAGGAGGACAACAACCCCGCAGCAGGACCGCTATCTGGTCCTTTGTGCAAGGAGGAAAAGGAGGAGCACTGCCGGAGCCCTACAAAACGACCTTCAACAGGCCACTAATGTGCAGGTTTCTGCTCAAACAGTGAGAAACAGAATGCATGAGGATGGTATGAGGGCCCGACGTCCACAATTGGGGCCTGTGCTCACAGCCCAACACCGTGCAGCCCGATTGACCTTTGCCAGAGAACATCTTGGTTGGCAGATTCGCCATTGGCGCCCTGTGCTCTTCACAAATGAGAGCAGGTTCACACTGAACACATGTGACAGACGTGAGAGAGTCTGGAGACGCTGTGGAGAACGTTCTGCTGCCTGCAACATCCTCCAGCATGACCGGTTTGGCGGTGGGTCAGTGATGGTCTGGGAAGGCATATCCTTGGAGGGCCGCACAGACCTCTACGTGCTAGCCAGAGGTACCATGACTGCCATTAGGTACCGGGATGAGCGCCTCAGACCCATTGTCAGACCATATGCTGGTGCAGTGGGCCCTGGGTTCCTGCTCATGCATGACAATGCTCGTCCTCATGTGGCCAGAGTGTGTCAGCAGTTCCTGTATGTCGAGGGCATTGATGCTATGGACTGGCCTGCACGTTCCCCAGACCTGAATCCAATCGAGCACCTCTGGGACATCATGTCTCGTACCATCTGCCAACGCGATGTCGCACCACAGACTGTCCAGGAATTGACCGATGCCCTGATCCAGGTCTGGGAGGAGATCCCTCAGGAGACCATCCGTCGTCTCATCAGGAGCATGCCCAGATGTTGTAGGGAGTGCATACAGGCACGTGGAGGCCACACACACTACTGAGCCTCATTTTGAATCGTCTTGAAGAATTTCCACAGAAGTTGGATCAGCCTATGTTCTCATTTTCCACTTTGAGTATGATTCTGAATCCAGACCTTAATGGGCTAATGATTTTGATTTCCATTGATCATTCTTAGGTTATTTTGCTCTAAACACATTCCTCTGTCTAATACACAAAGATTTTCAGCTGAAATATTTCATTCATCGAGATCTATATTGTGTTTTTAGGTGTTCCCTTTATTTTTTTGAGCAGTGTATATATATGTGTGTGTGTGTGTCTGTGTGTGAGTAGGGAAAAAAATCTATATTGATATTCCTACATCTATATTGATATTCCGCTCATTTATTGAGCACTTTTATCAACACCATTGACAATTTCTGAAAACTATATATTGTATGTATATATGTATGTGTGTGTGTGTATATATATATATGTGTGTGTATATATATGTGTGTGTGTGTATGTATATATATGAATTTTAAACAAATGTCTAAATGCATTTAGACATTTGTTTGAAATTCATTTAGGATATAGTTTTAAAAATTAAGTTCATAATGTTTAAATAAGTTAAAAATATATAGGGAAGGACAAAATAGAGGTGTTCCTAACCTAGTGGTTGACAAACAGTTACCCAAAGGGTTCGGTTTTTTTGTGATCTGTAAGAGGTAAATATGAGGTTGGGTACTGATTTTTATACTGTGACTACATGTTATGGTGTAAAAACGCAGTGTGTTGCTAATCGCGAGTAGCCGTTAGCATAATAGCGGTTAGCTTTGCACTGTGTTGCTAATTGTGAGTAGCCGTTAGTATTAACATAATAGCAGTTATCTCAGCTTTGAAAAATTGGTTAAGACAAGCTATTGCTAGCTCGCCA
This sequence comes from Lampris incognitus, assembly GCF_029633865.1. Taxonomy (NCBI): domain Eukaryota; kingdom Metazoa; phylum Chordata; class Actinopteri; order Lampriformes; family Lampridae; genus Lampris; species Lampris incognitus. Next base: position 67,373,907 of record NC_079213.1, on the reverse strand, counting down.
CGAAATAGTGTATGGACTTGTTGCTTAGCTGATTCGTTTGATTCGGGAGACGGATGATTTGCGACTGTAAGAGAGGACAGCTATGTTGGTGTTATGCTCGCGCACCAGAACCTGACCCGTGTGGCGAAACCCAAGACAGACAGATACGAGATGACTTCAAAAGCTACAAAGGGAGGTTTTATTGTGGGAGGGAAATGTATGGTGAAAAAAAGGCGTTCTGTTAGTGGGATGTGTGAATAAACTATGTGTGGTGTCCCGTGGTTTGCGTGTATAACTATGTGTGAGTGTTTTTAGCCAATGTGTGGTGCGGTATGTAAATGACCAGGAGGTGTTGAAAAAATGTGCGTGCACCTGGCGAGAAAGTCCAGTCCGTGATCCAAGAGGGGTTGTCCGAGAAAGTCCAGGTCCGAGATCCGGGAAGTCGAGTCCGAAAGGAGGGGTCGAGATAGAGGGACAAGGGGGGAGATCGCAGGAGAGGTCCGGGGAGAAACGTGAAGGTCGCTGGGGACGAGGGAGACGCGGGGAGCCGTGGAAATCGCGGAGGGAGAGTCACAGGGTTCAGTACGTCGAAGCACGGAGTGGTGTTCTGGGAGGCTTCTTGTAGAAGGCTGCCTGATTGCCACAGGTGTGCCTGATGGATGATGGCAAACACCTGGTGCAGTGCAGCGCTCGTCTCCTCAGAGCGCGAGCCGAGCGCTCGGATGTTTCCGGCACGTCCGAGCTGGGGGAGTGGCTTGAACGTGCCGGGGAGGCAGCTCGGGGCGGTGTAACCACAACAGTTGGACCACTTTGGAGAACTGTTTTTCTGTTGGAGCGCTATTTGACTGTTGCTGCTGTTTCTTTCTTCACTGCCGTTTCTTCTACAGAGCACCCATCACCCAGTTTTCCCTCGTCTTCCCACCTCTGAATGTTCCCTGGCACATGCATTTTTTATTTTGCTTGTGTGACCAAGCGAAGCGGCCACTACAGTTTCTAGACCTCTACGCTCCCAAGCCACGACTTAGGCCTGCAACGGGGGTTTGGTTTACAAGTGAGTTGACCATAGGTTGCCGAGTGTGTGTGTGGGCCTATGATTGATGTTATTTGATATCATTTTGTGTTTATTCATATTTGGGATTTAGTCACATTTTTCTTTATTCGTGAATGTGATTTTGAGAAGTTCTGTTTTATAGAAATAAATAGCCTACCATAATTTGGCATTACATTTAAAGAAACCTTGTTGTGTCATAGCTCATAGGTAATTCATGTTTAATAACTGTTCAAAGGACAGATAAAATTAGGACAAGAGACAAAACCAAAATCTAAGTGATATACCTTTATCTCATCTCATCTTCAGCCACTTTTCCGGGGTCGGGTTGCGGTATCGTTATCATATATCATAAATTTATTTGGAGGCACCGCCAATTATTTTAGTTTAAAAGAGAGTATCGTTAAAACAATTTAAGAGCATACAGGTAATAGCGCCATTTATTTTTTAAAACGTACCCAGGCCCTGCCCAAAGTACATAACAGATTTTTATATAGCTACATAGGATGGGTGTTACACACACACACACACACACACACACACACACACACACACACATATATATATATAACTTTGTTAAAAGAAACACTCAACGGGAGGGAAAGTGCTCAACAAAAACAGAATATTTACACACTTTCCCTACCGTTGAGTGTTTCTTCTTGTGAAGTTATTTTCGCTCCTCATCTTGTTGAGCACTTTTGAAACTGAGATGGAACAAGTCAATTTCAGCTACTCGACAAAGAACACACCGTCCAGCACCGACGCAGAGAGACTACTTGAAGTGCCAGCTGATGATTGCTTATGGCATGAAACAGGCTTGTACTGTCTCATAAAGAATTGACTTGACTCACTGGATTATATATATATATATATACATACATACATACATACATACATATACATACATACATACACATATATATATATACATATATACATACATACATATACATACATACATATACATACATACATATATATACATATACACACACACACATATACATATACACACACACACACATACATATACACACACACACACACACACACACACACACACACACACACACACACACACACACACACACAGGGGATTATTTTGCTCCTTATTTGTTGAGCACTTTCCCTACCATTGAGTGTTTCTTTTAACGAAGTTATATATATATATATATTTGTGTGTGTGTGTATGTGTATATATATATGTATATGTATATGTGTGTGTGTGTGTGTGTGTGTGTATATATATATATATGTATGTATGTATGTATGTATGTACGCATGTATGTGTGTATGTGCTCAGGTATGTATATATATGTGTGTGTTGTTTACCGAAGTACAATTTTAAACAATTACATCGTGGAAAAGTGGAGCAATGTTATCATAAAACATCCTTTATTCTTGCAGCACGCCATGCAACATCTTTTCTGCATAGCAATGATAGCATACAACAGACAGGATGAGAAAAAACTGAAAACAGGCGCACGGGAGCAAGAGTGAGCGCACGCGAGAGAGAGAATGAAGGGGAAAAAAATCTTATAAGAGAAAGAAAGAGCCGTCTTTCAGCAGAGTAGCCACAAAAAGCCACAACAGTGGAGGTGTGAGATTCCTTCAGGCTTTGGCAGTTAAGAGGCACATTCCTGCCAAGGGCATGTGTGGTCAGGGTATGCATGGATGGTATGCCTTCAACATGCGCTCTGGGCAACCCGACAACTGACGCAGAGGTAGGCGGCGGGGGAAGGGGGTCTGAGCAGGGAAAAGGAGGAAAATTACAAGAAATTATATTGGGGAGGTAGAACTTAGGTGGTTGGGGAGGCAGGGTACATGTGCCAAGACACTGGCGTGAAATGTCAGAGTTGAGTGTCTTATAATAGTTTGTGCCCAGCAAAGTCCACTCTGTCAACCCGAGAGGAAAGTTTACAACTAACTTCATGTGCTGTGAGATGCCCCTTCTGGCTCTACAAAAATATGATGGAACACTGATTTCAACTATTGTGCCTCTTCATCGGTCTGAACAACATAGTAGATGGGAAACATAAAAAAAAAAGAGGAATAAAAAAAAAACGAGGTTTGTCACCTACCTGCTGCGGTGCTCGTAACTTCCCTTACAGTGGAACTTGTGGGCAGGAAAGACGGTGAAGATGCCCTCCTCTGAGCTGAAGTACTGCCACTTTATCCCCGGGTTAGACTTCAGGTTGTCCGCCAACACTACAGAGAAAAGTCACAGTGAGGCTGGATTCAGACAGAATCAGGCAACGTGTCAAAAACGCAAGTTCTCCCATTTATTTTGAATGACAGTAGTACGGTTGGTTACGCCGAGGCAGCGCTGGCCGCAGGCAGTTCCTCAAAAACGTGCCGCGGCCTCCGGCAAGAAGGTTGAACCTGATCCAACTTTTGCCGCAACATAACCCAACATGACGCTGCAGTGGCCAATCACGTAGCCGGCGGTACTTATTCTCCCAATGCAGGAGGTGGCGGTAATGCACCCAAATGCTGTTTGCCAACCACCATAAAACAAGAATAAGAAGAATAAGAACCGTGCAGAGCTTCCGATGTCTGCACGTGGGTTGCTGTTGACAATGCAAAATAATGATGGCAAGACGCTTCTTTCAGTTTGTGTCTATTTCTTTGAGTTCACAGACAGGAAATGAAGGAAAAGGCGTGGGTCGGGGGTTAAACTTCTTCTCTTTTGTTGTGTAATGGCAGTTGGCAAACAGCTTTTAGGTACATTACCGCCACATTCTAGCTTGGTTGGGGGTTAAAGTTCCCAACACGATGTCACACAAACGGGTTGTGTAGTGACACGCCCACACTGCCGCTGCAAGACGCCACACTGCCGGATTCTGTCTGAACCCAGCCTGAGAGAGGAAGATAAATGAAGCACGGGGGTGGTGTGACATGAATGGGGAAGAGAAATGGAAAAGAGAAGATGGTGGAATATACCGGGGATTATGAAGCTGATCTAGATTATGAAGGTGATATAATGAATAGGAAGGAAAAAACTTGTTTTTTTCTTTATTTCATAAGTTTAACTTTTTTTTTTAACCATGTTAATATGAACGCCACCTAACCCATTTGTCTTCCAGAGAGATCGTACCAGGTCAGAGGTGAACTGTGCGTGTGAATTGGTCCTGTGTGTGTGAGAAAGGGGAATAAAGGACCTGACAAGTTAGGCCCCACAAACACTGCATTCCATGTGTGCATGTGTCACCCCTGGACACTGGATTAAGATCAACATATTCAACTGGTAATAATAGGTTTCAACATTGTTCAAATACAGTACACTAAGGAATTTCATACCAAGATATCGTTGCATGGAATCAAAGCATCCTGTCTGCCTGGTGAAGCATATTTGATTGATTTTGGCATCATTTGGTTGAATTGAAGAGTTTCTGAACTTAATTGCTTGTTACAAGACATCTAACATCAACCAGAAATCTACGGCCCTGTTCACACCTGGCATTAAGATGCGTCTCGGGTGATCCGATCACAAGTGGACCGCTCTAAGTACGCCAGTTCACACCTGGCATTAGAATGAGTCTCCACATGCGTCTCGAGTGACCACTCGATATCGGATCTTACTTCCCTGCTCTATATGCAAATAAACACGTACATCCTGTAAATAAACACGTAAATAAACACATAAACGTGCAAAAACACAAGGAGCGAGGAGTCAAAGCAACAGGCATTTAACAACATGATACACCTGTGCTCACTCACGCCTCATTTTAATGCGCTGTCAATTATTAAGATGTTTTTCACATCTGTAAGTTATTACTGTCAATTATTCTACCAAATCATGTTTTCATACAAAATTTGAAGTACTCAAAGAAATACAGTAAATCTTCCCATATCTCAACTGCACTTCTTTTCTTTCATATCCATTCCACTTTTTTAAAAGGTGCTGAGTGAATTAACGTTATTATTCTATTGATGATGTAGATCTGTCGTAAACCCTTCAGACCCCTGACCTGATATATTGCATTTAAGAAATAGTCAATTGTGGGTAAACAGTTTCACATTATGGACACAGCAACTGCACGTCCCGCCAGATAGACAAGCCAATGAGGAAAATTAACTGAGTGAATTACGAGCGTCGGGCTCTGATTTCTTTCCCCCTTCTTTCATTTTTTGCTCAAAATAAACAGCATGAGTTGAAACTCATTATCAAAACTTGTTACGTGGGAAAATGTAAATATCTGAACAGCAGCGTTTGTAACTGTCAACCCGAACCCTGTCATGCTCGACCTGATCACGTCGGTTCAGGCTCAGATTATTTAATTATTCCGGCAGGTTTGAGAGGGTCGGGGCAGTTGTGGGTCTGACGTGTGTCAGAAATTACAGATGAGGTGAACCCCCCCCCAAAAAAACCCATAGGAGGCTTTGTTGAAACAAGCATCAGGTAGACAACCTGTGTTTTTATTCATGAAACAGCTGCTTTGAAGTCTACCTGCAGTTCAGTTTGCATTTAGTGTTCAGCTTCGCTCAGCAGAATCATGCAATATATTTTTTCTATTGGATATTATTTCTACTGTTTACGCAGATGACGTCAGTTGAGCAGGCAGTCCTTCAAACTGTAGCACAGAACACACACAGTGTGTACAAGAATGTGGTCTTATGTGGTCCAGACATCCTCCAAATGTGATCTGAGCAATCGAATCTCAACGCATCCCCAATGCATCTTGGGTGCATTCACACCTGTACTTATAACTGTCCACTTGTGATCGGATCACCTAAGACGCATGTTAATGCCAGGTGTGAACAGGGCCTAAAATATGCATCAGTGGCAGCAATGGAGAAGCATGAAATGTGCTACGAGAAAAAACTGCAGAAGGATATTTCAGAAAAAGTGACTGAATTATATTTAGAGAAAATACGACGAGGTTTACCTTCAACTTATCCTAAAATGCATGATCCAATTATTGTCATACCTTCACACAAAGCAGAGTTTCATGGAGGTATTGAACGATAACAGCCTCCCTCTCACAAACATTTCAACATTAGCTGCTGGATGGGATTAAAGCTTAAAAAACAAGTGGTTAATTCTGGAGAGAAGAATAGCTACCACCTCAATTCCGTGTTTTTTAAATCTTCTACAATGCACAAATATTAGGGATCGACCGATTAAGAGTCTGGCCGATTATCGGCTTAAGATATTTGTCATTTTTCATATTATCGTTATCGGCATATTTTTATCAGCCAAGCCGATATTTCTTTTTAAATCACATATTGAAAATTTTAATTTTTTCTTTACACACAGAAAAAAGGTTTTGAAACAATCACATGAAGAAAAGAGATGTGAAAAGGGGAAACTTGTAGAAAAACGGCACGCAAGAATGGTCAGGGTGTGTGTTCAAAAGCATAACTACAGTATTATCAGGAGTAAAATCCATTAAGAGACTTCAATAAATGCACCAATCAAATTTCACTGCACAGGAGCAAGGTTATGAAAATAAACTTCAAAATGAAGCTACAACCTTTATATAGCTAGAACTCACCTGAACATTTTTCAAGGCATTTCTACATTTTTACACTGATTACTGATAAGTACCTCATGCAACCCCACTTCAACAAACCCGAACCATCACTTTAAAGATAAGAAAAAGGGAGCATAATGACACTAATGTACATTTTTCCATTCAGTTCAGTCAAAGCCCGCTGGGAGCACTTTAACCAATTTATGTGGCATTATTTTAATATTATAATTATTCAGTTTGATCAAAGTTTACTTCCTGCTGTCCATGCTGTTTAATTCATTCCATTTTCATGTTTTGGAATTTATTTATTTTCAATTAAAAATTAATTCCACTCAGATTGTTATCTAGTGCCTTGAACATCATGCACTTTATTTTTTCAAATATTTCCTGTTTTACACAAAATTCAACCAAACATATGTTCATTTAAAGGCAGCCGTCTGTTGGGGTTTGTGTTGCTGTAAATTTTGGCACAAAATTTTGTACATTTACTGCAACCGAATATCGGCCCAAAATATCGGTTATCGCCCTCCACAACTTACCGATAATCGGTATCGGTATAAGCCCTGAAAAAAAAAACCAAAACATATTGGTCGACCCCTAACAAAAACTTCTCTTTAATTCATTTCACTTTCCTTTCAGCAAACACAACAGCCTGGACGAGCCACTTCACACTAACCATTCAGACCTACACAAACCTGTCCATTCATCAACTGTATGAAGGAGAGGGCAATCTGTATTCAAAATATGCTCATTTACAGGTGGTTGGACACATCCACAACGGTTCTGGTTGAATTTCTCATACACTACGGTCGATATGGAAGATAGAAAACATTTTTTATTGCCACTGTACATACATACAATAAAATTCATTCTCTGCATTTAACCCATCCTCTATACACACTGGCAGCCGTGTACACTAGGAGCAGCGGGCAGCCATAGCGCAGCGCCCAGGGACCAACTCCAGTTCTTTGTCATCGCCTTGGTCTGGGGTGCAGGCAGGAGTATTAAGCTTAATACGTATGTCTTTTATGGTGGGAGGAAACCGGAGAACTCGGGAGAAAAACCATGCAGACACGGGAGAACATGCAAACGCCACAGGACCTGGGATGGCCTGGGGTTCGAACCCAGGACCTTCTTGCTGAGGCAACAATGCCAACCACTGGGCCACAGTAATGCCCATGGTGTAGAGTTAACACCACGAAAGAACAAACATGTACAAATAGGTGATCCAACTGGGAAATACTTTATATCGATAACAAACTTGTTTTTAACTATGTGGCAGGTTTAACAGTCTTCTAAGCTGAGACACTGACCTTTATATATTTGCTAAAAGCCAACAGGCAGACTTCTTCTGGGTCACAGAGCCAACTATATCCTCACTGTGATCCCATCACAAAGCCAGCAGTTTCCTGTCTGCTCACTGCTGCACAAAACAGCCTTTCAAACTGAGAGATAAAGAGATTGAGGGTGGCGGGGAGAGAGAGACAGAGAGCGAGACAGACACACACACACACACACACAGAAGAGAGACAGACAGACAGAAAAAGACAGACAGACAGACAGACATACAGACAGAGACATAGATAGACAGAGAGACAGACAGACAGAGGGGGAGAGATAGACAGCCAGACAGAGAGAGAGAGAGAAGCTTGGATTCCATAACCAGGCCATAAAGATAATACAGAGAGAGAAATTATGTCGGTAAGAGAAGTCTAGTCATGGAGTTCATGATAACAGCAAACACCGACTTCACTGCAGAAAGTTTTTTTTTTCCTGATAAAACAACAGCGCAAAGCAAAAGAGCTGTATACTTTTTTTCCTCCATGGCAACCGAGTTCCCAAAATACAGCAAACTAAACCACATTCTATACATGAACAAATCTTTTGATGCTAGGATACGCTCTTGGCAGGAGTCTAAGGAAACCCAGAACTTAATGGACCATTTTAAAAGAGGATTAGAGAAAAAAAACACAGAGATGCTAATAATATATATGACTTTAAAACGGGTTTTCAGAGAGAGCAGTTCAGCTTCTTGTTTCAGCTTAAACTTGAGGGATGGATGCTGACTCTCAGGGAGGAGGCTGAATGTGTCACATGGTGGCAGACTTTCATGATAACTTTTCTGTATAGTTGGGGAAAAAAAGTAGTGGTTGTTGAGGGTTTTTTTTGGCATTGCAGTATACTTTTTTTTAAATTTCATGAAGCTATAAGTAAGATAATGCAAAGACTTTTTCTGGGGGAGTAATGAACATCATCAGGTGATCAGAAAACAAAAACCGACACTAAAAACAATCCAAAAACCAAAGATTTTGACAAAAACAAAAAAAACAGAAACCCAAGACAGGCTAACTAACAGAATAAACACTCTAAGTCAGGGGTCAGGAACCTTTTTGACTGGGAGAGCCATAAAAGCCAAATATTTCTAGATATATTTCATTGAGAGCCATATAGTATTTTTAACGTATAATAAATTAAATATGTGTTACTTTTAATGCGACTTCTGGTGCTGCATGGTTTTGCTGATGGCCTTGTAGTCTGGTTCATACGTGGTGAGGTTGAGCTTCATGCAGGCGTTGAGGCTTCCATCAGTTAAACGTGAGCGTAGGTTGGTCTTAATGTTCCTCATATGCGAGAATGACTGCTCACATGCATATGTAGAGCCAAACATGGTCAATACGGCAATACTCACACGCTGCATTGTGTGGTATGTCACAGGAAGCTCGTTCCAAGTTTTAAGAATCAGCTGGTCTTCAGGTTGAAGATTTTTCATTTCTGTCCACTTGTGTTCCCTCGCCAGCTCTGCTCGCTGTCGCGCAAGACTTTCCAACTCTCCATTAAGTGACTTGAACTTACTCATCCACATGTCTGATGCCTTCAGGTCAGCAACTTCCAGCTCAAAGTCTCCGATAGAGACCCCGAGGATGCATGTCAGGTCGATTTTGTCTACTGCACACTCATGTGGATGAGTGATGAACTTGAAAAGACCAGTGCGCGCACGAAATTCTCCAAAACGTGCTTTGAATGACTGCAGGAGATTGGACGTAAAGCCAGCTAGCTGCTGGAGATCCAGATGTTGAGTGGAGTCACTTGCTAAGCATGCATCTCTAAATTGTTGCAGTCTTTCAAAGTGCAGAAGACGACCTGTTTCAATGTCCCTGAGAAAGACTTCCAGCTTGCTTTCAAATGCAAACACTGCTTGTTGAAGGGATGAGATTGTATTTCCAATACCTTGCATTTTCACATTGAGCTGGTTCAGATGGCCAGTTATGTCCACGAGATAGTGAAACTGCAGGAGCCAGTCAGTGTTGTCTAGCTCAGGATGCTTGACGCCTTTCATTTCAAGAAAAGTCCGGATTTCACTCAGGCAAGCCGCAAAACGGCTGAGCACCTTCCCCCTTGACAACCAACGCACGTTGCTGTGTAAAAGCAGACCGGGATAATGATTCCCAACTTCTTCTAACAGAGCTTTAAACTGGCGATCATTTAAAACTCGGGCAACAATAAGTTGACCACTCGAATGACCAGCGACATCACCTCACCAAGCTCCTGGCCACACGTCTGAGCGCAAAGCGCCTCCTGGTGCAGGATGCAATGAAAACTTAGGATGGCTCTCTTTTCATGTTCACGGAGAAGCGCTACAAATCCTTTGTTCTTCCCCAACATACAGGGTGCACCATCAGTACAGACAGAAATAAGTTTATCCATCGGTAGTTTTTTTTTCTTTAGCAAACTTCATGAAAGACGTGAATAAATCCTCTCCTCTTGTTGTCCCTTTCATTGGCAAAACAGCCAAGCTTTCCTCATGCAGTGTGTCACCTGCAGCATACCTGGCAATTATACTGCACTGAGATAGATGGCTAACATCTGTTGACTCATCTAACGCGAGAGAAAAGTATGTCCCGGCGTTTATGTCCTTAATTTGTGTTTCCTCGACTTGATTTGCCATCATGATGCTACGATCGTGCACAGTTCTTGCTGACAGGGGCATGTCTTTTATTCGTTTGATTATCTTGTCTTTATTTGGGAAGTCATCAAGCAGTTCATTGGCCACATCAAGCATGAATGTTTTGGCATACTCGCCATCTGTGAATGACTTTCCATTCCTTACTATTGCCAAAGCACCCGCAAAGCTAGCGGAATTCCCGTCACCTTGCTTGGTCCACACACGTAGTTGCTGCTGACGCGTCTGCACTCTCCGCTGTAGCTCCTCGCATGCCCTTTTCCTGCTGTCCCCCGCTGGATATTTCGATGCAAATGAAGCATGGTGCGTATCGAAGTGCCGCTTTATATTTGACCGTTTCATCGATGCAATTTTATCATTGCATATTAGACATACCGCAGATCCTGCTCTCTCCACAAATGCAAATTCCTCTGTGCACGCAGCCTGGAATGCACGGTAATCATCGTCTTTTTTTCTTTTCGCCATCTTTTCCGTTACAAGGGTTGAAGCGGATAAACTAGTTGGCTATCTGATAAAATTGATTTCTTCACCTTTACAATGACCCGGACATGCTCGCGAGCCATTGGTTCCCGACCCGACCCACGGGTGACCCGTGAAATTCATCTTCAAAACTAATTTCTGTTTACTTTAAAATGACACAGTATTATTAAGAAATATCACAAGTATTTTAAAATCAGTTCCAAACTGATTTTTTAAAAAAAAAAATTTTTTTCAACTCAAAATTGTCTGGGAGCCATATGCCGTCACCGGAAGAGCCATATATGGCTCGCGAGCCATAGGTTCCCGACCACTGCTCTAAGTGAAACCAAAAACCAGCTGATCCCACGTTGCCATGAATGAGCCGCTTTCTGAGGGACATAAGGTTGTTATTGAGCTGCTGCACGCAAGTGAGCGCATCATATATCTTCTATTACAGCCACTCCATCCATCACAGTGGCCCGTATAAACAGGAACCACTCAAGTTTTGTTGACAGTTGAAGAGGGTTGTGTATACATCTGTCGGGCCCCAGTGCTTCATTCTGACACCAATATTTATAATGTTCCAGACACACAAAGACAGGCTTAGCCAGGGGGGCCAACACGATGGCTTCTCCACTATCCGCAAACAACTTATAGGCACTCATACATATTCAGGCATGCACATATGCACACATGCATGCATGCACACACACACGCGCAAACACACACACACACACACACACACACACACACACACATGCACGCACAGGGCCCCAAGCAGGAAGCAACAGGGAAACGAGAGGAGCTGAAGAGGAGTTGGAGAGAGTGAATATTGGGGGGGGGGGGATATTACAGGGGAAAGAATAGCTGAAAGCCGGTTAAATGGACATAAAATAAATAAGTGAGACGTAAGAAAAAAGTGTAGGGGATGGAAAGAGAGTCTCTAATGGGTGAGACTCGGTAATGGGCAAGACACTCGGGAGCCTAGTCTTCCCCCTCCCTACTGCATTTTTTTTTTCGTCCTCCCAAACTCAAACATCTATCTCTCTTTCCCCCCTCCTTGAAAAGGTAAAGAGGAAAAGAAGATGAGAGAAGATGGAAGGAACAGAACACTCTCTCCGTTCCGTACAGATGTGACAAACAGCCTCCAACGTGTTTCTCTGTCAGAATAAACTCGCACCCTTTCCTTCCTTCATCACCGTCTCCCATAATTACTCTCTCTCCAACCCCAGCACCAAATGCACAAACCAGGGTTCAAACACACAAACCAGGGTTCAAACACATTTTTACTAATAAATTTCCATGACTTTTCATAAAGCAGCAGTGTCAGAGAGAAACTCTTTTGGAATACAACATTTTGTAACTAGGAAGATTTTAAACCAACTATTTCTCCTACCATTAACCTAATTGAGAATTGTTTGTATCTTATTTTCTCATTTCTGCACTTGCATTCACCGCATGCAATTCGGGCAGGTATCTGGCTGCCGGGGAACATGATCTGAAGAAGCTGGCTTGTGTCTTCACATGGCTCGGAGGACCAGTGAGCATTAGCCACCTTTAGCACCCACAGTACCTCTGTGGTTAGGGCGTAATTTCCGGACACCCCAAAATGATCCCGTGTCTGATGGTGGACGAGAGGGAAGCACTGCGGATGGCAGCGGGCAGGTGTCACGTTGGCCACCAGGGTGACAGAACAGCTGATGGGGTTGAGGGCTGATTCACGCAGCAGCAGCCCGGTGCTTAGCTCCTTTAGCATGGCTAAGCTAGCGCTGCCTCTCCCAATGCTCGAAATGTCAAACGTTTTACTACACAGTCCACATTTTGCACGTCCCGGGTTCTGGTATTACTCAAGCCATGCCTTATACTTGTCCAAGTGGAGCCAGACATTATTAAATCGGCATTTTCCTGGCATTGCGTGGATTTACACTGCAACTCGGGTCAGAATCTGATGTTACCCCACGCAGAGAACAACGTAGTGTCACGCGACGTGACTGATCTGCCCGACCATTCACGTATTTAACCAATACAGATTTTTCTCAGTTTGATCTCGACTGAACCATGAATACTCTATTATACAGGTATTTGTGAAGCAAATTTCCTCGACTTTTCCAAAACGTTCTGGGTTTACTTATTTTTCCAAAACTTCTCCAAGCTTGGAAATTGCTATTTTAAAATTTCATGATTTTTCCAGGTTTTTCATGACTGTATGAACCCTGACCAACCCCCCACCCCCCACCTCCCACACACACACCTCTAAAGCTGGTTGTTTGGACTGGGTCAAGACAAATGGCAGTGGATGGATGCACTGGGAGGGTGTGGGTCAAGGAGTGAGGGGGAGACGGATTGGGTGTAGGGGGTAATTTGAACCCCTCATGACTGACCCGTAAGGCAAAACAAAGCGCCACTGATGTTGATGTATGAAGCATGTTCGCCGTGAACAGCAGCGGCAGAGAGGAAGAGACAGAAAGATAAAGCGCTGCCAGATTTGGGGGGCATTTCGCATTGAGAGAAGGGGTGGGGTGTTCTGATAGAATAACACATGAAAAACCGGGCTTTTGTGGGGTCAGATACTCCAACAAAAAGAGGGCATGACAGTTCCTTGGCAGGGTGCAAGGAGCCCTTCTACATTTTAATAAGAGTACTGTTTTTTGTAGCTATCACCGGCTCAAAAGGCTGGGTAATTTGTGGCACGGCAGAGAAACAGTAGTTCCAGCTAGCTTTCCAACCCGTCTGTACACATATGCCAGGGGGGGAAATAAAAGTGTGATGTGACGACAGCAGGATGGCAGCAAAACAGACGACCGGTGCCGGAGAGGTTTTACAGTTCTTCAAAATGGAGAACACGGGAGGGGAAAGGCAGAAGTGTACGTTACCCCTTTCACCATCCATCCATCCATTATCTGAACCGCTTAACCTGCACTCAGGGTCGCGGGGATGCTGGAGCCTATCCCAGCAGTCATTGGGCGGCAGGCGGGGAGGCACCCTGGACAGGCCGCCAGGCCATCACAGGGTCCACACACACATTCATACCTAGGGACTATTTAGTATGGCCAATTCACCTGACCTACATGTCTTTGGACTGTGGGAGGAAACCGGAGCCCCCGGAAGAAACCCACACAGACACGGGGAGAACATGCAAACTCCACACAGAGGACGACCCGGGACGACCCACCAAAGTTGGACTACCCCGGCGCTTGAACCCAGGACCTTCTTGCTGTGAGGCAACCGCGCTAACCACTGCGCCACCGTGCCGCCTGCCCCTTTCAACACCAAGTTGAAATCCAAGGTTACAGCACTTCTGGTGTGGAAGTGTTCCCTGGCTCAAAATCCCTGGATTTGCCGGGTGATTTTGATTGTGAAAGGGCGCTTTCCTGGAAAAAACCTGGAATCAATTTGACAGTCTGACAGGAGATCGTTGTGAATCCCAGGATTTTAGTTCGAAAAGGGATTTTGTGCGTTTGTGTGTGTCAGGAGGTCATAGTAAATCCCAGGATTCAAGTGTGAAAAGGGATTGTGCGTGTGTATGTGTGTGTAGGTTATTTTGGTGTGTTGAAGTGAAAAAGGCAAAGGAGAGAAAGTGACAAAGAAAGAGAAGTTTTGATTCTTTTTTGTGTTAATGTCTGCATGACTATGGACTTGTGTGTTTGCGAGACAGACATTGGGATCTGTTTATTTTTTAGGGCCCCTCTCCTAATAAAATCCAGGCCGACAAGTGGTTTCGCTATACATATTAGTATGCCAGTATTGTGCAATGCACTTATGAGGTACTTGAGAGCAACAGCACGAAACTTTTCACATATTTTCCGGGAATTTTCGACAGGGAGATTTTCAGATATTAACGTAACACTTACGCTTGTAACACAGATGTATTTGATTGGCAACAGAGAATGCAGTCGCCTGCCAAGCTGAAGTCAGAAGTGATGGAAAGAAATGACTGGGTCCTCAAAGGGAGGATGATGAAAACATACACTAGCCGAGTACAACTGCAGACGGGGAGATCAAGAGCAAAAACACCACATTTGATCTCAACGTGGAAGAATAGATGGAATGGAGACAGAATGGAAGAAAATGAGAAAATACAGAGCCAGAGCCAGAGCCAGACCGAGCGAGGCCAGCAGACTACAAAGCCATCTCCCAACACCTTGAACAGCCACGGCTTATTATTTCCATCTCAGTTCACTGGCCTTTCCCTTAACAGAAAACATGACTAAGTTCTTCCAAATCGGTTGCCATGGCAATTGTTCTTAAGTGGATTATTCTGAAGTTCTGTGTGTTTGAATAACTAATTTGTGACGGTAATTTGCAAACAGGCCTGCAAAGAGTTTGATTCTAATGGCAGGAAAAGGTTCAAATGGCGGAAGCTCTGCATATGAAAGCAGACCTTACTGCAGCACACAAGCAAAAACTCCACAACACAATCTTAATGCTTCCGAGTGTCGCCTTAGCTATTTCTTTTTTTTCCCCTTTTTCTCCCCAATTGTATCTGGCCAATTATTCCCCTCTTCCGAGCCATCCCGGTTGCTGCTCCACCCCCTCTGCCGATCCGAGGAGGGCCGCAGACTACCACACGCACCTCCTCTGATACATGTGGAGTCGCCAGCCACTTCTTGTCACCTGACAGTGAGGAGTTTCACCAGGGGGACGTAGCGTGTGGGAGAATCACGCTATTCCTCCCAGTTCCCCCTCCCCCCCGATCAGGTGCCCCGACTGACCAGAGGAGGCACTAGTGCGGCGACCAGGACACACACCCATATTCGGCTTCCAACCCACAGACACGGCCAATTGTGGCTGTAGGGATGCCCGACCACGCTGGAGGCAACATGGGGGTTTGAACCAGCGATCTCTGTGCTGGTAGGCAATGGAATAGACCGCCACATCACCGGGACATCCCCCGCCTTAGTTATTTCTTGTGTGTGTGTGTGTGTGTGTGTGTGTGTGTGTGTATTACAAACCTGAGTTGAGGTCCCGCCCAGGGTTAAAAGCCCGGCTGTTGACGGTCGGGGACAGTTTATCACAGCAAATGGTCTTTGAGACATTGGCGTTGAAGTTGCCATCAAACCTAAACACAGAAAAGGACCAAACTATTAGAACTGCATCAATGCCATTGTTGGCAAAGCACTTTTTTCCTCGGTTTACAATTTCCCGGCTTCGGGTAATACAACACTGCTTCAAGGGTTGTGACACCCTTTGACCTTATCTTTGGTGACTTTTTTTATGTTTCTTTTACAAACCATTTAGAATTCCAATAAATAAAAGATCAAGAAAATCTTTTATTTAAGCTTACTTATGGCTCATGAAGTAATCATCGAGCTCATCAACAACGTTTGACAGTGACCGCAGGATGTAAGGAGGAAAATGAGCGCTGAACGGTGCGCAAAGCTCCCTTACAACTGACAGTTTAATCCAGTTTCTTGGGTTTCAGAGATGATATGAGCTGTAATCACCCTAAAGCTATACATGAAGATACTATTCAGTTCAATTCAGTAGGGCTTGTGTTGCTGAATTCAACTGGGAAAACTAGTAGGAAGGATAATATTGTGTTTAGGGGGGTTAACGGCGGCAGTTTGAGTGGAAGCCCTGATCAGAGAAGTGATTGCCCCACTCTGACAAACATTTCCTGTAAGTGTCTTCATTTTACTCCATTACCCAATGCAGGTTAAAGTCGTTGATCAACCGCATTCCTCCGAGCCACCGGCCCCTTAATGTATAATCACAATACGTGAGGCACCTTCAGTCTTTGCCTTTAGATTTTCGTCTTTTCTGAAATTGTTCGTCTGCACTGAACCAGACCGAGACACTGCTTTATAAAGAGGAAATAAGACAGCACAGACTTGCTGCCACTTGTTTATGGGTCACAGCATGTGTAGTACACACACTCCTCCAATCCGTCTCCTAAAGTCCAAGAACACAGGGGATGAAGGGGGGAGAGAGAGAGAGACAGAGAGAGAGTGAGAGACAGGCAGAGAGAGAGACAGAGAGGCAGCGAGAGAGTGAGGGACAGAGAGACAGAGAGAGAGAGAGACAGACAGACAGACAGACAGACAGAGACAGAGAGACAGAGAGAGGGAGAGACAGACAGACAGAGAGAGAGAGAGACAGAGAGAGCATAGCTGTGGAGGACCATCTGAGTTTGACCCTATTTTGATTTTGAGGACATCAGCATTGGTTATAAGTCAGGCCTAGAAATAACAATATACGGCAACACTTTATACTAACTACACAAATGAAGCATTAGTTAAGTTTTAGTAACGACCGAATTCGTCATTTGTAAAGCAAGACATGCACCAATGGTTAGTGAGTGTGTTAATAGATGTTTATAAATACTTATGAGTTTATGCAGCTTTTCTTGGCTCACTCTTCCATATTGGCATTGTGTGTCTAGATGTCTCCCATCATGAGGTGCAATGTAAAATACAGATTACACTTGGTGAGAAAATAAGATTCTCAAAGGGTTTTGCATCAGGTATCAACTTTTACTTTAAGAATGACATTGTTAACTTATATTATGTGCTTCTATACACCCTAAGCATTGCCCTTTTTGCACTGCCTGTTGACACCTATGTCCTATTGGACTTGAACCCAATTTTTTTGGCACTTACTTGCGTTGTTGTCTCCTGACCAGCTCCTTGCTTGTGCTGTACTAACTCTCAGATACACGTCGCTTTGGATAAAAGCGTCTGCTAAATGAAATTGTAACATTGTAACATTGTAGCACTGTAACACTGTAACTTATTAATACTGCAATTCATGAGTAATTCAGGTAGTTACTAGTTGCTAGTTAAGTATTTTGTATGACCTCATCTCAAGTGAGGACTATCTATGCCTTACAAAGCCTTTACAAATGAGACTGAAAGGCCAGCAGCACCTTGAGACTCACAAAAGTCTAAAGGATCATAAGATCCTTCAGAAAGTGTAAGTACATGATTAACAAACTATTTAGATGTATTTATAAACATCTATTAACAAACTAATCATTGGTGCATGTCTTGCTTTCCAAATGATGAATTCTGTAGTTACTAACACTTAATTAATGCTTCATTTGTGTAGTTATTATAAAGTGTTACCTAATATACAAACAAGTGCCTGAAAGGCATAAACCAACGAACGAGCAGACGAACGGGCAAACTTGAACTAATCCAGGGAAACCGAGAGAACGATCAGGAACACACAGGAACACACGGACGCCGCGTCGATGACGTACACGGGATTTGGACGCAGCAACTTTAAACTGGAGGGCTTGACGGCACTTCGTTCCAAGGATAGTTTGCTTTTGCTTTTCCTTGAACACACACTCCCACAACCTGTTTAAGAGGTGTCAACATAACCTAGCATGTGCTGCTATCAACACATCTTTGACACATCGTGATTCTAAATCCACCTTAAAACACGTGTTGTGCTTATTTTTTTCAACACGCTGGCATGTTTGAGCGCTCAAGCAGTGTTGTTTTAACTCAGCCTTGTGTACTTGTGTGTGTGTGTGTGTGTGCGTGCACGCGTGCATGCATGTGTGTGTGTGTGTGTGTTAACTATAAAGCGATGCTTCCACAGCTCATATCTGTGGAATGAGGAACTGACACGAGGAATGGCATGTGGGGGAGCAGCTCACTCCGTGCTGCACCAAGGCTGGATGCTTTGATCCTCCCTTCCCCTTCCATTCCTCCTACCAGCACCTCCACTAGATCCCCTTCCTGAACCACACACACACACTCGTAAAACCTCACATGCGTGCACAAAAATAATCACAAAGGCACAGTTACACAAGAATAATGGACTCCCACTTTCAACTTTCGGGAAAAACACACACCTAATTTTGCACGTAACCAATAGAAAGTAAGTTAGTTCCAACCAAACACACAAGCAGGAACAGGCACACGTACACACACAAGCCCAAACACACACTACGTAGAGGCAGACACAAACACACATGCCGCTCTCTCTGCATGCACACACACACTACATGGAGGCAGATACAGACACACATGCCACTCTCTCTCTGCATGTACACACATGCACACGCACGTGCACGTGCACACACAGCTCTCTCTCGCTCTCGCTCTCTCTGCAGTGCTAGCACTGGTCTGATTGACAGCTGCTCTGATGTGCAGGCTGCTTTTGAACTTCACAGATTTGAAGTCCCATAAGGCTAAAGTCATTACTATTCTCCTTCAACCCACTTTGTGCAGAAGGGCAGGCAGGACGCTCAGCAAAATGTGAGCCCGATAAAAAATACATTTGCAAGCACTTTGAATTTCACATCAGAAAACACACGAGAACGAGAGCGCAGGTACGGGAGAAGGACTGGAGCAGGAGAGGGGAGAGAAGGGGAAGTATGGAGACCTTCCAGCTCTGATTTAGATCAGACATGTAAATGAAGGTAAAAAAAAACAGTTTTGCAAAAAGTCTAGATTCAACAAATATATAAATAAGCTACACCCATATTTTAGCAGAAATGGGAGCTCTCAGTCTCTTCAGCAAAAATCTTATTCACGTCCCTCCCTATGCTGCTGTACTGAGCTTTGAATAATGCTTGGATTAAATATGCATATTAAAAATGTACAGAAGAACTGCATGTTTGATTAACTTAACTCCCAGAGGGGAAGAGCTGTGCATGCAATAATTAGAGAGGTAATCCTAAATGTAATTCACCAGCGAGATGGTACCAGTAATGCTGAAGTGTCCTACAGAAACCACCCAGCTCGGTTTTGCAATGATCTTTTTTTTTCTTTTGCTACCATCACTGACAGCTGAACCTGGACCAAGACAAACAACGTTAATTTCAAAATAGCAAAAGCCATCATTGATTATGCAAATGAGTTTTTCTTTTACATTTTGGGTATATAAGGTTTGTGAAACACACTGGTGAATGGTAATTGCATAATTAATAGATAGATAGATAGGTAGGTAGGTAGGTAAGTAGGTAGATAGATAGATAGGTAGGTAGGTAGATAGATGCCTATCAAGTAAAATAGAATAAAGAGATGTATATTTATATATAAAAGAAGGGTGGATCAACAGCATCGGTAGATGATAATGGGAATAAAAGTATAGGAGATGTACAACATTAAGAAAGAGGTGCAGCAGCATGTTCACAGGTTCAGTTATTGCACAGTTCTTGTATACTGCACATAATAGAAAGCCGACAGACTAACATTGCACGTAAAAAATATAGCTTATGGTATAAAGCAGATAGTGAAAGTGACTGACACCTCCTCATACGCGGTCAGTCGCCATACGTTTTAAACTTAACGTATAACGTTGCACTTGGTGTGAATATCAACGGTGGAGGCAATCTTATACCATCCCGAACGTGCAGGAAGTGCAATCACTGTGAAGAGGCTTTCTTCTGTACTGCCTACAGCCTACCTCCAATGTCAAGAGTAACGCCACCGCTGGTGTATTTTCAAAATCTCAGTGACTAGCGGTGGGGTGCAGAGCAGCAGGCTAGCAGTTAAATGAAGTATGACTATCATTTGACTGCAGTGTCAACAGACAGCGCACTATTTCAAATCAAAATCTGTTCCACTACCTTTAACTGGAGGGAATTTAGGCCTAGGAGACGAGGGTGGCGGGGGGTAACAATTAAACAGTTATTTTTGTTAAGTGCACAGTCAACTTACTTTCTTTTGTTTATACAGGTTTGAGGGGCACATAGGTGTTTATAGAGGTGAAGGACCTCATTCATCACTCAGTTATTATTACATCTATAAGCATAATGTGGACAACTTTCACATGCAACAGAGATGGAGACAACAGGCCGCAGCAAAACCTGGAACTGACGGCTGGATCAGAGCCGAAGTAGACAGTGTGGCAAACAATAATATCGGATTGGACGTCCGGGCGGCGTGCCGCTCTCTTCCACTGCCTACCAACACAGGGATCACCGGTTTGAATCCCCATGTTACCCCCGGCTTGGTCAGGTGTCCCCCTACAGACACAATTGGCCGTGTCTGCAGTGTGGGAAGTCGGATGTGGGTACATGTCCTGGTCGCTGCACTACCGCCTCCTCTGGTCGGTCGGGGTGCCTGTTCGGGGGGGGGGGGGGGGGGGGGGGACTGAGGGGAACAGCATGACCCTCTCACGCGCTACATCCCCCTGGTGAAACTCCTCACTGTCAGGTGAAAAGAAGCGGCTGGCGACTCCAAATGTCTCGGAGGAGGCATGTGGTAGTCTGCAGCCCTCCCCGGATCGGCAGAGGGGGTGGAGCAGCGACCGGGACGGCTCGGAAGAGTGGGGTAATTGGCCGGATACAATTAGGGAGAAAAGGGGGGGGGGTAAAAAAAGAATAAGAATACTGAATTAATTAAAATGATTATCTTGCTGGTAAAGTTACCACCAAAATGCTGCTTAGAAATCAAGGCTATGTCTCCTGCAGAGCCCCTTTTCCTGTGCTCTGTCGCTTGCCTGTCTGAACCCCCTTTAATCTCCCCTCTTCTCCTCACACTGTACTCCACTGCCTGTCATTAGCCCAGACGCCAGCGAGACTAACAGAGGATCAACTGGGATTTGGCTAGGCGGTGTTGGCTGAGGAAAGGTGGGAAGGAAAGGAGAGGGAAGAGGAAGGAGGGGGGGATGGAGGAAGGAAGGCAAGGTATGGAGGGAGGAAGGGGACATGATAGGACAGAGGGAAGATGAAAAAGGGGTAGGGAGGGAAAATGGTAGGGGGAAGAGGGTAAAGGAAACAACAAGAGAGGTCTGACATGAGCAGAGACATGTGGTGAGGTAAAAAAGGGGTTCTCCCCGCCCTGGGTTTACAGCTGTTAAGGTCACTTTAACATAGCCTCTCTCTCTCTCTCTCTCTCTCTCTCTCTCTCTCTCTCTCTCTCTCTCTCTCTCTCAGGTGACAGCAGAGTTTACTTTCGCTTGCCGACTGAACTGAGCGAACAGAAGCCCAGCGACATCCGTGACACCGGAAGCATGAGAACCATGCTGTTTGCTAAGTTGCTGAATGAAATAAAATTGGGCGTTCCCGTCTAATAATGTCACTCACAGCGCTTCATGCCTCACTTTATGCTGCACACTGGGACAGTGCGAGTTATTTCGTCTTGCATTCAGAGAACCACACCCAGGAAAACACCTCGGTACTCTGTTTCTGTGGGGACCTAGTGGCACATCCCATTTGGCTACAAAACCCACGGTTAAAGGATCCAGACCGCAGGCTACTCATCTCATATTCTTAATAAGACTTACAGCGAAAGCCCAATATTCACCCCACGAGCCAGTCCTAACAGCGAGAGTTAACTGGACGCCACTCAACAACAGAACTGACAAATCGTATTGAGTTACCTAAAGGCTGAAAATGAATGGGACGAATGAATGTCTCTCCTTAAAGACAGAAGCGGGGCAACCAGGTAGCGTAGCGGTCTATTCTGTTGCATACCGGCACGGGGATCACCAGTTCGAAACCCCGTGTTACCTCCAGCTTGGTCGGGCGTCCCTACAGACACAACTGGCCATGTCTGCAAGCGGGAAGCCGGATGCGGGTGTGTGTCCTGGTCACTGCACTAGCGCCTCCTCTGGTCGGTCAGGGCACCTTTTCGGGGGGGCTTGGGGGAATAGCGTGATCCTCGTCCCCCTGGCGAAACTCCTCGCTGTCAGTTGAAAAGAAGCAGCTAGCAACTCCACGTGTATCGGAGGAGACATGTGGTAGTCTGTAGCCCTCCCCCAGATTGGCAGAGGGGGCGGAGCAGCGACCGGGATGGCTTGGAAGAGTGGGGTAATTGGCCAAGGACAATTGGGGAGAAAAAGGGGGGGATAAAGAACCAAGGAAGCCAAGACCCCTCAACTGTGATTTCATCGGGTGCAACTTGTGCAAGGTGCACCAGAAACAAGCGGTGAAGCCCTAATGCTCGAAATCTTGACAGTACCTGGTGATATTTTCCAGGGGAATGGGTAAGGTTTTTATTTTATTTTATTTTATTTTTTGTTTGGGCTCCATATCACATCTAAAATAGCCCATTAAATTAAATTAAATTAGAATTAAAATACGCACAGGCACAAAAAAGGGCACTTATCATAAATAATAATATAACTCAATGAAAGGTTATTTACACCATTCTTATCTTGGTTTTCATTTCTCGCTTGGAGACAGTTGTGTGTCTATTCATTGAACAGTGCAATACTGCTGGAACAGCATTAAGCTTGTGGCCTTGGCATAGAGCTCACATCCTGTAACACAACTGGTGAAGGCAGAAAACTAAGCACCATCTGAGCTGCTCCCAAACACTCTTCTAAGTTCTACACCTGAGAAGCATCAATGGGGCTTATGAAATAGGCACCTGAAGACCACATCCTCAACACAAATATGGACACACACAGAAACACGTACAGAGACACACATGTTCTATTTTCAGGTACAGCCTGTCATAAAGAACAAGCGGTGATTAAAGCATACCAGCGGGCCCTGAGTGCTGCCCTCGGTGGCCTCCTGAGCTACCTGATAGCCCGCTAGCGTGATGGCTAACTGACATGGATACCCTGTCAACCAACTGATCCCTTCTCTACACCGGCTGACCTGACTGAGACCCCCAGGAGCAGCTGATGACTAAGCCTGACGAGGGACACGCCAACTTGGCTGACTGCTTGACACGGTCCAGACGCTGAGCCCAGCGAGCTTCAGAGGATTTGCGTGAAATGTTCAAGGCACTCTAGTGCGACCATATTATGACAAGTTTTTATTCGCCGTGCTGGCATAGTTACCGTTTGATTGCTCGCTCTCTTATGCTTTTTTCCCCCCACCAACACGGGGCCGGTGCTGGTTCCAGTGCAGTTAACCATCCCGCATTTCCGCCGGTTTAAGAAGCGAACCATCAGATGATGCCATTAACTGGATGCGGTTTGTCTCGTACAAATACAAAACCTTACTGCCAGTATTTGGTTATTATTATAAACACTTAAATATTGAAATACAGACTCAGCATGGCGTACATGAACAGGTCACGAGTTAGTCTTCTACCTGTAAACTCTGCCAGGTGAGAACCAGTTTTTTTGCGATGCAAACGCTCGAAACTGTTCAAGATTAGCTTCGAGGCACCAGCGGTGACCCCGCATCAATCAAAATATACTTTTAGTATATCTGTGTTGGATATACTTTCAGCATTTTCAGCGAGGCCAATAAATTAAGACAGCAAGGGAATAAAACAAAAAAATTAAATTCTTGTTTGTGATATAAATGCTAGCAGATGTCAGTTGCATGAGAGGACCCTTGCTCAAAACATCACTTCAGACTTCAGAGAACAAATGCCTCGGGCAAAAAAACCTCAATTTCAAGAGCTGTTCAAGTCATGTCTGCACACTTCATGACTGTGAAATCCAGTGCATGCCCGCAAAGCTGGCCTTTGACATGCGGGGGGGGGGGGGTTGAGCTTCAGCTAACTCCCCCTATGGAGAACAGTTAAGAGGGAAAGGATCACAGAAACATACATACAATACACACACATACGCGCATGTGCGCACACATACACGTAGGGCTGTGCGATATGACCAAAATCTCATATCACGATATAGGTCATTCATATCATGATAACGATACATATCACAATATAGGTAATTCATATCACGATAACGATACGTATCATGATATAGGTCATTCATATCACGATAACGATACATATCCCGATATATGCCATTCATATAACAATACATATCATGATATAGGCCATTCATATAACGATACATATCGCGACATACACTCACCAGCCACTTTATTAGGCACACCTGTCCAACTGCTCGTTAACGCAAATTTCTAATCAGCCAATCACATGGCAGCAACTCAATGCATTTAGGCATGTAGACATGGTCAAGACAATCTGCTGCAGTTCAAACCGAGCATCAGAATGGGGAAGAAAGGTGATTTAAGTGACTTTGAACGTGGCATGGTTGTTGGTGCCAGACGGGCTGGTCTGAGTATTTCAGAAACTGCTGATCTACTGGGATTTTCACGCACAACTATCTCTAGGGTTTACAGAGAATGGTCCGAAAAAGAGAAAATATCCAGTGAGCGGCAGTTCTGTGGGCGAAAATGCCTTGTTGATGCCAGAGGTCAGAGGAGAATGGCCAGACTGCTTCGAGCTGATAGAAAGGCAACAGTAACTCAAATAACCACTCATTACAACCGAGGTATGCAGAAGAGCATCTCTGAACGCACAACACGTCGAACCTTGAGGCAGATGGGCTACAGCAGCAGAAGACCACACCGGGTGCCACTCCTGTCATGGTGTGGGGGATATTTTCTTGGCACACTTTGGGCCCCTTAGTACCAATTGAGCATCGTGTCAACGCCACAGCCTACCTGAGTATTGTTGCTGACCATGTCCATCCCTTTATGACCACAGTGTTCCCATCTTCTGATGGCTACTTCCAGCAGGGTAACGCGCCATGTCATAAAGCTCGAATCATCTCAGACTGGTTTCTTGAACATGACAATGAGTTCACTGTACTCAAATGGCCTCCACAGTCACCAGATCTCAATCCAATAGAGCACCTTTGGGATGTGGTGGACCGGGAGATTCGCATTATGGATGTGCAGCCGACAAATCTGCAGCAACTGCGTGATGCTATCATGTCAATATGGACCAAACTCTCTGAGGAATGTTTCCAGTACCTTGTTGAATCTATGCCACGAAGGATTAAGGCAGTTCTGAAGGCAAAAGGGGGTCAAACCCGGTACTAGTAAGGTGTACCTAATAAAGTGGCCAGTGAGTGTATGTCATTCATATCACGATGACGATACATATCACAATATATGTAATTCATGTCATGATAATGATACATATCACGATATATGTCATTCATATCACGATAACGATACATATCACGATATATGTCATTAATATCAAAATAACAATACATATCACAATATATGTCATTCATATCACGATAACGATACGTATCATAATATAGGTCCTTCATATCACGATAATGATACATATCACGATATAGGTCATTCATATCAAAATAACGATACATAGCACAATATATATATAGGCACAATATATAGGTCATGATATAGGTCATTCATATCACGATAACGATACATATCACGATATAGGCCATTCATATAACCATACATATCGCAATATATGTCATTAATATCAAAATAACGATACATATCACAATATAGGTCATTCATATCACGATAACTATACGTATCACGATATAGCACCTTTTCTGTAAATTCAATGAATAAATAATTTATATAAAATGACCACATGGAAAGGCTTATTTCATATTACATTTTGAATTATATACGCGACAAAATAAAAGGTACTCATATTTGATTATTTTTCTCCTTTCATTTAGAACCTTTGCGTAAATTTTCAATTCAGCATGTAACAAAATATAAAATATTAATGTCTGGGGTTTGTTCTGAGCCCTTGACTGTGCTTTTGCGACTCATCTGTAGACACTCTCCGTACTGTTTGACATGATTCTTGCGTAGGTGGTAAAACAGTGTGATTTGGGTAAAGAGTGTGATTTGCAACACATCAAAATAAACGATAGAGCTTAACATGAAACGACAGACGGTTTCTATCGTCACACGATATACAGTGCATCCGGAAAGTACTCACACCCCTTCACTTTCCCCACATTTTGTTATGTTATAGCCTTATTCCAAAATGGATTAAATTCCTTTTTTTTTCATCAATCTACATACAGTACCCCATAATGACAAAGCGAAAAAGGTTTTGTAGAAATTTTTGCAAATTTATTTAAAATAAAAAACTGAAATATTGCATGTACATAAGTATTCACACCCTTTCCTCAGTACTTGGTTGAGGCACCCTTGGCAGCGATTACAGCCTCAAGTCTTCTTGGGTACGAAGCTACAAGCTTGGCACACCTATATTTTGGGTATTTCTCCCATTCTTCTCTGCAGATCCTCTCGAGCTCTGTAAGGTTAGATGGGGAGCATCGCTGCACAGCTATTTTCAGGTCTTTCCAGAGATGTTCAATGGGGTTCAAGTCCGGGCTCTGGCTAGGCCACTCAAGGACATTCACAGACTTGTCCCGAAGCCACTCCTTCGTTGTCTTGGCTGTGTGCTTAGGGTCGTTGTCGTGTTGAAAGGTAAACCTTCGCCCCAGTCTGAGGTCCTGAACGCTCTGGAGCAGGTTTACATCAAGAATCTCTCTGTACTTTGATCCATTCATCTTTCCCTCGATCCTGACTAGTCTCCCAGTTCCTGCCGCTGAAAAACATCCCCAAAGCATGATGCTGCCACCACCATGCTTCACTGTAGGGATGGTATTAGCAAGGTGATGAGAGGTGCCTGGTTTCCTCCAGACGTGACGTTTGGTATTCAGGCCAAAGAGATCAATCTTGGTTTCATCAGACCAGAGAATCTTGTTTCTCATGGTCTGAGAGTCCTTTAGGTGCTTTCTGGCAAACTCCAAGCGGGCTGTCATGTGCCTTTTACTGAGCAGAGGCTTCCGTCTGGCCACTCTACCATAAAGGCCTGATTGGTGGAGTGCTGCAGAGATGGTTGTCCTTCTGGAAGGTTCTCCCATCTCCACAGAGGAACGCTGGAGCTCTGTCAGAGTGACCATCGGGTTCTTGGTCACCTCCCTGACCAAGGCCCTTCTCCCCCGATTGCTCAGTTTGGCTGGGCGGCCAGCTCTAGGAAGAGTCCTGGTGGATCCAAACTTCTTCCATTTACGAATGACGGAGACCACTGTGCTCTTCGGGACCTTCAAAGCTGTAAAAAAATAAAAATAAAAAAAATTGTACCCTTCCCCAGATCTGTGCCTCGATACAATCCTGTCTCGGAGGTCAACAGATAATTCCTTTGACTTCATGGCTTGGTTTCTGCTCTGACATGCACTGTCAACAGTGGGACCTTATATAGACAGGTGCATGCCTTTCCAAATCATGTCCAATCCATTGAATTTACTACAGGTGGACTCCAATCAAGATGTAGAAACATCTCAAGGATGATCAGTGGAAACAGGATGAACCTGAGGTCAATTTTGAGTGGCATAGCAAAGGGTGTGAATACTTATGTACATGCAATATTTCAGTTTTTTATTTTTAATAAATTTGCGCTACATACACGCACACGTACATATATACAGCCCCTCAAAATCCCCATGACCTCAAACAAACCCAAAAAATACAAGAATAAACATTAGAAAAATAAAGTGAAAGACAGTAACAAAAAGTGAGACAGCTAGGATGAGAGAGAAAGAGAAATAAAGAGGAAAATCCTTTTCGGGGATTGTTAGAGATCGGAGTTCAGGAATCTATCAGGCTCCGCTTCAGTTTAGCGTGTTCAACCTCTTCCTGTAAAACTCTCCCATGCATCATTCTCTACACCATTTTCCTCAGTGATTTGTATCTCAGCCAATGGGGATATCTCTCTCTGACTGCTGCAGTAAAAATGTGTGTTTGTGTATTTGTATGTATGTATATGTGTGGCTGTGTGTGCGTGTGTATGTATAGCGGCAGATTCTAGTGTGAGTGTACCATTTCCCATCATAAGGGAAACAATGATTTTCAGCATCATCTCTACACATACATGTTGTAGAGATAACACTGAGCAGTCTTCCGTGAGTCTCTAAAACGCCTTCCCTACAATCTGGGCAGTTTCAGAGACACAAAGAAAACTGCTCAGTATTATGGCTGCTAATAGCATCTCACCAACAACATATATGCAATCCCTGCAATATACACAGTATATAGAGATAATGTTGAAAATTGAGATTTTTGTTTCCCCTTTAAAAACAGAAACATGCGGACTGTTTCGTTGCGTACCAACACGGGGCTCGCCGGTGCGAATCTCTGTGCTCTCCGGCTTGGTCGGGTGTCCCTACAGACACAATTGGCCGTGCCTGCGGGTGGGAAGCCGGATGTGGGTATGTGTCCTGGTCGCTGCATTAGCACCGGTTGGGGCGCCTGTTCGGGGGGGGGGGACTGGGGGGGAATAGCGTGATCCTCCCACGTGCTATGTCCCCCCGGCAAAACTCCTCACTGTCAGGTGAAAAGAAGCGGCTGGCGACTCCACGTGTATCAGAGGAGGCATGTGGTAGTCTACAGCCCTCTCTGGATCAGCAGAGGGGGTGGAGCAGTGAGTGGGGTAATTGGCCGGATACAATTGAGAGGACAAGGGGGTGGGGGGGTAAAAACACTTAGCATCTGTAATCAGAGGTGATGCAGAGCAATATTTGCGAGACCTGAATATGTGACTGCAGTTTCCGAAATGAGTCAGTCGGTGCATCTTCATCAACACGGTTGAATCGCTTGTGCACCAGTCTGTTTTAATGAACATCATGTGTGTCTTGGCACGCACACAGTGTGCTTGCATGTGTATGTTTGTGTGTGTATCTCATTATAGACACAGTATGTATATGCTGGATTTGTATTTAGGCCACAGGTGCCAAGAGGAACCTCCACCAGCCAGCCCCTCTCTGTGGGACTGAACCCATCATGCAGTGCATGAAGTTCCTGGTTCAAAAAACATCACAGAGATAGACAACTGGCAACATCAAAGCTGTGTAAGCTGTGGTGATGAAGGGGGAGAATGAGAGAGAGCGAGAGCGAGGGAGAGGGGTGGTGGTGGTGGTAATGGTGGTGGGGCAGCTGCTGCTGTGTAGATTAGGACTGAAAGAAGCTCTCTTTCCTGCTCCCCACTGCATCTTTATGAGCCGTTCTTTTAACTGTCTTTCTGCCTGCGGGAGGGGGACAGAGGCTGGAGAGCTGGAGGTTCTCTGCAGGCCGCGAGCAGAGCAGGGAGGGGAAAAAGTCTCTCAATACACACCCCAAAATTTGAGATCGATTCAAGATTCAAGATATTTAGTCTCACACTGGGTCCGAGTCAAACAGGAATAAACCCCTACCCTTCTCACATGGCCGTGGACCCGACATAAAAAGCCCCAAGGTTCATTTCAACTCCCAGTTTGACGTTTAGCAAGTGCAATGCAGTTCCTTCATAACGGCGCTTCATCAGGATTGTAGTACAGGCATATCCCATTCAAATCAATTCAACTGTTAACCGCTCATTACAATATACAGTAAATAAAATAAAGCAGAAATCAGTGCAGACGGTTTAAAATTTCCAAATGTTTGAAATACCCTCCTCTTCCTAAACTGACCAACTGCATCGCGGACATGACCAGTCCTTCACGGGACTCCATTACCCATGGTTCTAAACATCCCCTCTATTTTACTGTTACAGCTCAAATCATTCTAGGCTCTTTTTTGGGGTAAAGAAGCGCTGCAGCGAAACAACAAAATGCTGGGTTGCAAACAAATGTAGACCGCCCGAACATGTGTTAAATTACAGGCACCCATCAAAATGACTGCACAAGTACCAGGGCAAGCCGCTACGGCCCAGCACTGCAACCCAACTGGTTTTTAAACACAGCTATCACTTATCTAAGAAACGATGAAAACATGCTAAAAGGGAGGGAGGAATGTAGTGCTTTTACCGAGCAAAGCAACGTATGGCGCTCCAAGTGCAGCCGTTAACACAGCGGGAGGTGTGTTAAAAGGCAAAAAATCCACATCCCGCAGGGATTTGTGTGTGAGAAAGAGTATGAGGGAAAAAAGTGTGTGTCTGGTGGTGTTGCGGGGGGGGGCAAGTAATACTCACTCCATCATAGAGGCCGGTATGGAGCAGCAGTCCTGTATGGCCGTGAGTGGCGAGGTGAGGTGGGCGGTGTACGAGGCCTCCACCACCTGTTTGTTTCTGTTCACCACATCCAGGTATCGGTTAAACTTCTCACGAATCTTCTTGGCGAGCTGCAGGACAGACACACAAAGACACATTTGTAAGGCTGAGGGTGGGAGGGGACACTTCGGGGCACTTGAATCCATACCCCCAAGTCCTAAACTCCTGGATCTCGAAAATCTACCCTCACCCAAATTCTAACCCTGAAGAAAAATGTTTTCTCATCCAAAGGAAGCATTTTTTCCCCCCCCACCTGAAAAATACCTGAATGTGTGTTGGTCCTAAAATGCGAACAGCAACAAGCACACACACACCGAATACACACACACACACTAAACATAAATGGCTCCAGGGGTCGCACATGCAACCCAAAATCTGTCAAGTGCGACTACACCTTTTCACTGGTCGCACCAGTGCACCTGAAATTTAGCTGGTCTTTGTGTGCATGTGCAGCCTTACCTTTTCCCAACCGCATTCTGCAAAGGACATCCTCCTGCATCTTACTCCGCCTCTGATTGGCTCTGACCTGGATATTCCTACCCTAGCCATCTCACCGCTCACACCTAAACCTAACCAACAAAGGCAACAAGTACAAGCCAATCAGAGGCAGAGTTGGGCGGGTCTTCTCAGAATACGGGAGGGAAAAATAAGACCTGTGTGTGTGTGTGTGTGTGTGTGTGTGTGTGTGTGTGTGTGTGTGTAACCCAGCCACTGAGGATGCACAAGCCAGTGCATCCTTAGTGCCGGTCCCAAGCCCGGACAAATGAGGAGGGTTGCGTCAGGAAGGGCATCCGGCGTAAAATCTTTGCCAAATCAAATATCCGGATCATAAATAAGACTTACATACCGGATCGGTCGAGGCCCGGGTTACCAACGACCGCCACCGGTACTGTTAACCAGCAGGGTGTCGGTGGAAACTATGCTACTGTTGGGCGAAGGAGAAGGAGAGGGGGAAAGCATGTCCAGAGGCAGCTAGAGAGGAGGAAGGGTAGGCATGTGGAGGTGAGAGTTGGAACTTTGAATGTTGGCACTATGACTGGTAAAGGAAGAGAGCTGGCTGACATGATGGAAAGAAGAAAGGTAGGCATACTGTGTGTGCAAGAGACCAGGTGGAAGGGGAGTAAGGCCAGGAGTATCGGAAGTGGGTTCAAACTCTTCTACCATGGTGGGAATGGGAGGAGTAATGGGGTAGGGGTAATTCTGCAGGAAGAGTATGTCAAGAGCGTGCTGGAGGTGAAGAGAGTGTCAGACAGAGTGATGAGTATGAAGCTGGAAATTGAAGGTTTATTGCTGAATGTTATCAGCGCATATGCCCCGCAAGTTGGGTGTGAGATGGATGAAAAAGAAGAATTCTGGAATGAGTTGGACGACATGGTGGAGAGGGTACCCAAGGAGGAGAGAGTGGTGATTGGAGCGGACTTCAATGGACATGTTGGTGAAGGGAACAGAGGTGATGAGGAGGTGATGGGAAGGTATGGAGTCAAGAAGAGAAATGTGGAAGGACAGATGGTGGTGGATTTTGCGAAAAGGATGGAAATGGCTGTGGTGAATACATATTTCAAGAAGAGGGAGGAACACAGAGTGACGTACAAGAGTGGAGGAAAGTGCACACAGGTGGACTATATCTTATGTAGAAGGTGCCATCTAAAAGGGATTGGAGACTGCAAGGTGGTGACAGGGGAGAACGTAGCTAGGCAGCATCGGATGGTGGTCTGTAGGATGACTTTGGAGACCAAGAAGAGGAAGCGAGTGAAGACACAGCCAAAGATCAAATGGTGGAAGTTGAAGAAGGAAGACTGTTGTGTGGAGTTAAGGCAGGAGTTAAGACAGGCACTGGGTGGTAGTGAAGAGTTGCCAGATGGCTGGACAACCACTGCAGAAATAGTGAGGGAGACAGCTAGGAAGGTACTTGGTGTGTCATCAGGACAGAGGAAGGAAGACAAGGAGACTTGGTGGTGGAATGAGGAAGTACAGCAAATTATACAGAGGAAAAGGTTGGCAAAGAAGAAGTGGGATAGTAAGAGAGATGAAGAAAGTAGACAGGAGTACAAGGAGATGCAGCGTAAAGCAAAGAGAGAGGTGGCAAAGGCAAAGGAAAAGGCGTATGGTGAGTTGTATGACAGATTAGACACTAAGGAAGGAGAAAAGGACTTGTACCGATTGGCTAGACAGAGGGACCAAGCTGCAAAGGATGTGCAGCAAGTTAGGGCGATCAAGGATAGAGATGGAAATGTGCTGACAAGCGAGGAGAGTGTGCTAAGAAGGTGGAAGGAATACTTTGAGGGGCTGATGAATGAAGAAAATGAGAGAGAGAGAAGGTTGGATGATGTAGGGATAGTGAATCAGGAAGTTCAGTGGATTAGCAAGGAGGAAGTGAGGGCAGCTATGAAGAGGATGAAGAGTGGAAAGGCAGTTGGTCCTGATGACATACCTGTGGAGGCATGGAGATATTTAGGAGAGATGGCAGTGGAGTTTTTAACTAGATTGTTTAACACAATCCTGGAAAGTGAGAGGATGCCTGAGGAGTGGAGAAGAAGCATACTGGTACCGATTTTCAAGAACAAGGGCGATGTGCAGAACTGTAACAACTACAGAGGTATAAAGTTGATCAGCCACAGCATGAAGATTTGGGAAAGAGTAATAGAAGCTAGGTTAAGAGGAGAGGTGACGATCAGCGAGCAGCAGTATGGTTTCATGCCACGAAAGAACACCACAGATGCGATGTTTGCTTTGAGAATGTTAATTGAGAAGTATAGAGAAGGCCAGAAAGAGTTGCATTGTGTCTTTGTAGATTTAGAGAAAGCTTATGACAGAGTGCCGAGAGAGGAGGTGTGGTATTGTATGAGGAAGTCAGGAGTTGCAGAGAAGTATGTAGGAGTGGTGCAGGATACGTATGAGGGAAGTGTGACAATGGTGAGGCGTGCGATTGGAATGACAGATGGGTTCAAGGTGGAGGTGGGATTACATCAAGGATCGGCTCTTAGCCCTTTCTTGTTTGCAATGGTGATGGACAGGTTGATGGACAAGATCAGGCAGGAGTCTCCATGGACGATGATGTTCGCGGATGACATTGTGATCTGTAGCGAGAGTAGGGTGCAGGTTGAGGAGAGCCTGGAGAGGTGGAGGTATGCACTGGAGAGAAGAGGAATGAAAGTCAGTAGGAGCAAGACGGAATACCTATGCGTGAATGAGAGAGAGGACAGTGGAATGGTCAGGATGCCAAGAGTGGAGGGGACAAAGGCATTTGAGTTTAAATACTTGGGGTCAACTGTCCAAAGTAACGGGGAGTGCAGTAGAGAGGTGAAAAAGAGAGTGCAGGCAGGTTGGAGTGGGTGGAGAAGAGTGTCAGGAGTGATTTGCGACAGAAGGGTATCAGCAAGAGTTAAAGGGAAAGTTTACAAGATGGTTGTGAGACCAGCTATGTTATATGGTTTGGAGACAGTGGCACTGACGAAAAGACAGGAGGCAGAGCTGGAGGTGGCAGAGTTGAAGATGCTAAGATTTTCACTGGGAGTAACGAAGAAGGACAGGATTAGGAACGATTATATTAGAGGGACCGCTCAGGTTGGACGGTTTGGAGACAAAGCAAGAGAGGCAAGATTGAGATGGCTTGGACATGTGTGGAGGAGAGATGCTGAGTATATTGGCAGAAGGATGCTCAATATGGAGCTGCCAGGGAAGAGGAGAAGAGGAAGGCCAAAGAGGAGGTTTATGGATGTGGTGAGGGAAGACATGCAGGTGGCTGGTGTGACAGAGGAAGACGCAGAAGACAGGAAGAAATGGAAACGGATGATCCGCTGTGGCGACCCCTAACGGGAGCAGCCGAAAGTAGTAGTAGTAGTAGTGTGTGTGTGTGTGTGTGTGTGTGTGTGTATGTATATATATATATATATATATATATATATATATATATATATATATATATATATGCGAGACCACGCCCTGTACTCCTTTCTCAAACGACATCACAACCTTAAAACTTCCCGGTAACCCAAAATGAAGAGAACTATTGATTTTTTCCCCCTTTAAATCAAGAAAAATGCTTTAGTGCCCCATTACACCTGTCCCCGGCCCTGATAAGCCCAGCCCAGAAGTCATCGGCACCGCGGTGGTAACCGTTCCACCTGTCTCCCCTGTCCCCAATCCTAAAATACCTAACCCTGACCCAAATAAAAGAAAAACATTTATCTGCACATTTATTCCTGTTTACAACCATTTACATAATGCGTTAAGAAATTCCCATGTGTGTGTGGGGACTGACAAAAAAAAAAGAAAAAGGATGCAACGCTTAAAATGTATTATTGCGGCGCCAAAAGGCACGGTGAAAAATCTGGGGTGCAACTAAATAAAAAAAAGTTAGGCGCACCAGTGCAACGAATGCAAAAATGTTAGTCTGGAGCCCCGGATTATAGAGTCCTGTTTTGACTTGTGGCAATGGACATCTAGTTTACACTTTGAGTCTCCTGTCCCCCGCCTCATGACG
Source organism: Lampris incognitus (assembly GCF_029633865.1). NCBI lineage: Eukaryota > Metazoa > Chordata > Actinopteri > Lampriformes > Lampridae > Lampris > Lampris incognitus. The sequence goes on along the minus strand of NC_079213.1, from coordinate 67,338,839 downwards.
TGCTGGGGCACACCTAAACCAAGTGCTTGAATTAACATGCACTCTTGGCTATGTCAGGATCCGCACCCTGTGATGCCAGTTGGTAGTATTCGAATTTGTCTACCTGCCGACTCTCTTGCAAGCCACTTTGGACAGAACTGTCTCTAAATGGATGCAAATACACATATGTCCTTGCATGAAGGTCCGACCACACACACACACAGAGGTCCATACTTCCGTTTGTGAGGACCCCTAATTGACCACACATTCATTCCCTTGCCCCAACCCTAAGACTGTCACTACATGTCCTACCCTAAGCCTTACCTGATCAACATCTTAATTTTAACCCTACACCTCAATTCTAACCCTACAACAGCATTTAAGTGAAAACCAGCCAAAATGTCCTCGCTTTGCAAAAACGCCATGTAAAAAAGACTTCAAATTGGTCCTCACAATGATAACAGGAGCAGTGTGCATGCATGCACACATGCACACACATCACACACGTCAGCCAAAAGACCAATTGAGCTAAAGAATACTGCCAATGTAAGAAGGAAGTATGAGATGGAAGAAAAAACCCCATCATGGAACAGATCTCTTATATGGATCCAATGACCTTGACACTTGATTTTACGTTTATGACAACATCTTACAAAGCTAGAGGCTGGTTTTGGCATGTAACATCGCGGCCAAATTGTACTGCAGTATATTGGCTTTAGTCTTTCATAAATTGATTTCATCATTTCATTTTTAACATGCGCCTGCACATTGTTTTTAATGACAATAAATTGAATTGAATTGAATAAATCAATTACAGCATGTCAGTAGTAAATTCCAGAATAGGAAGAGCAGCACTGGGAAGCCGGTTGTTTAGCACGACTGGAATCTCTTTTGGAACGTAGCTTACTCTTTTCCCTTTACAGGCATGGCAACTGAGAGCAGGAAGGAGAAAATGGGAGTTTTTAAACAAAAGCACTGGGCTAATTCAATCAGTGTTCACTAGGGCCCTTAGTCCAGGCCCCTGGACAGGCATACATTACACCTTCTCTCTCTGAAGGGGCAAGTTCTGGTTGTATACACACATCTCGGGGCTCATTCAAACTAGGCTCCAACTCATTGAGGGGGACAACCAATAACCTGCCCAGCGGCTAAGCCCCAGGGAGAAATTAATAACCACCCAACAACAGGCCCCCGGTCCTGCTCTTTATTGCCAGAGTCGGAGAAAGGTGTTGCATCTAACTGTAACTATGAAGCCAACAACCACATGAGCTGGAACGTTGGGGGGGGGGGGGTTTCTGTGAAAATGTAATCTGTTACAGATTCCCTGCTTAAACTGTAAGCAATATAACGAACCGGCTTACTTCGACTTGGTGGACAAACTGATTACTTACAGCTATTTTTGGGTAGTCCATTAATCCCAAAACTATACAATATCAAGTCATGAAGCATTCACACCTACATGAGGAGGAGAAGAAGAAGAGGAGGAGGAAGAAGAAGACGAAGACGAAGACTACTACTACAGGTATCCCCAACCTTATTAACAGCACAGTTGCATCATCACCGAAACCAGCGATCGGTTTCATATGCAAATTGACATGACCATTAACTAGAGTTACAGCTTAGACACTAGAACAGACAGACACACACACAAACACACACGCACACACATGCAGGGAGAGGTGGCTGAAGAAGTGTTCCTTCAGCATTTTTCCCATCCTGCTGTCCCCCCTCCAGGGGCAGCCAGGAGCAGTGGGCAGCCCTTTCCTTTGGCGCCCCTGGGGACCAATTCCCAGTGGACATCCATGTCATGGTCAGAGACAGGGCAGGAGAGCACTCTGCATGTTTTTACTGGGGTTCTTCTGATGTTGGAGGAAACCCACGTGAGCACAGGGAGAACATGGACAGTACACACACAGACAGCCACTGCACACCATTTTTAACATTTTTAACTAATGATTATGGGGGGGGAAATGCTTTAAAATGGTTCAATAACATAATTCGGCCTATTTAATCATAGCTACCTGCAATCAAAAGACTAGAAGATTCCTAACAGTAAGAAATATTTTCCCAGTCCTGCACCACCTGCAAAGTCCAAAAGCAGTAATGAAAGCAAAACGGCAGTACTTTACAGTGACTGTTATTTAAAGGCAACGTTTTGTTTAGTGTCTAAACCTAATTTATCATGTCTGACCTTTGTAACACACAAAATAGTGCCGTTTTTGGAAGCTAATACAGAACAAGAATGGTAAAATCTAACGTTAAAGTCGGTGAAAATACAGAGGGATTTGGGGGTCAGGCACAACCTCGCAGTCACTGCAAGGGCGGCTTCGGAACGGGGCTGAACAGGCAAGCGTTTTTCCTCGGCTCTTTTTGTGTCAAGTGTTTAAACATAGCATGGTGCTGATACTATCAACTAACAGACTACTGCTATAGATAAGACAGGGTGACAGAGTGGCCATTATCCATTCACAAAGAAACACCCCACATGAAGCAAAATAAACTAATTGTGTAATAGTTTGCAACAGCCTTGTTAATCACAGGGGAAAATAAAAACTTGTTTTCACTGTAACTAGACCCCCTTTGTCCACATCCTCTAATTGCATGAGCCGGCTAACGTGGTGTGATGCAGGCCTGGAAGAGGGAAATGTACCACGACTCATTGACTGCCTGCACACCTAATCAGCCAGCCGCTATTCCTATTAGGATTTAACAAGGACTTGAGGCGAGGCCCAGAATCCCTATTACTCCAGCACAAGACATGCACGCACAACAGGCCCCAGGACACACTCGCATGTGCAGATTCAACAGGGACATGGAGGAAAACACACCGAAAAACAGGTGCACACACACAAACACACACACACTTGGCGCATACACTCAGGGCTGTCAAGGCATGGTAGCATGGCCAAAAACTCCAGTTAAATTTGTATTAAAAGGGGGGAAACGGGCCAGACTTCAGCTAAGGAGTTTTTCCATAGTCATAGGGGGAGGGAGAGAGAGCAAGAGAGCAGGACCAACCTTTACCAGAAACTTCTATAGCAGCAAGTCACAGCTTAGGTTACATCCTGCCACACTGCTGCCAAAACCACCCATTCCAACATGCTCTCAGCAAATTAACCACACTCTCTAAAAGGAAGGGCTCTCCTCTTACTCTCCCACCCAGTCCACTCCTGAGGCTTGGAGCAGGCGGTGGGACACGCTGTCAGCCACACACCTAGCATGGACGGAAAGCGTGTATCCCAGTGTCTCACGCATTCAAGTTTAAAGGTTGCAGCCGTGCCAGCCAAAATTCAACCGAGCCAACGTTAATTTATTGGTGGCAGTGCTTATGGGCAAGCTCTGCAGAGCCGTTTAAAGATTAATCCGACTATATGGCCGTATCATGTTTTGCAGAACGAGAGAACTCAATGAGCTGACACGCGGCGGGGCACAGCGCTAAAGAATATAAGTTGAACGCACATATGGCACACTTGGTCCACCACCATTTAGTCTGACTCACTTTTTCCTATATAAGTTCTGTTGGTCCCAGAAATAAAGTTATGTAGGCCAACACACACAAATCACCCAGTTATCTATGACACAATGCAATAATTATAGCTAAAAACAAAACTGAATAAAAACCAGGAATTGTACCTTACACTTTTGTGCATGTATCAAATACCCCAAGCGTGATGTGCCCCAAAGCTAAATGTTTTAATCAAATCTCGTCAATCTATCCAGCTTTCCATCCATCTATTCAAAACAACACATGCCAATTTCCCAGACCACACCAGAGTAGTGTCTATCTGTATCTAATTTTTGATTTTTATGAAACCATTTCTAGCTGGCCTTTTCCTTCCATTTCTTAAATGTCACCATGAGGACAGAATGAACCTAGGTTGTGACTGACAGTTGTCTTACTGCAATGTGGTTTCTTTCTCTCTCTCTCAAACACTCTCAAACACACACACGCACACCGTAACAATGAGGCACTTCGTTACCAGCCAAGTATTCCAGTTTTACAGCACTTTGGGCATTTTATCTAGGCTCATTTGCACTTTAGCTAGCACTCAGCGCTTTAAACATATAGATTAAGAAGCACATTAAGAGGTAGACGTTTGTACAAATAACTGGATAATTATTTATTGAGTATTTCTTGAACATTTTAGCTAGAGCTGGGTGATATGGACAAAATCAAGTTTCGCGACATTTTTTTGACCGAATACCTCGATATCGATATTTTGATGATATTGTGTAGATATTAGGGGCTGCACAATATCGAAAATGTACCTTCCTATAATATCAACATGCGCGACATACGCATGGCAGAAGACTGCTTGACCTGCGATAAACGCACGTGCCATGCGTTCACACTCTGCATACTACTACCAGGAGTCTGTGTTGACTTTGGTGCCCCCTTTTGGAAACAAGGCGGTAGTGTCACTTGGCCGATTCCGCCTCAGTAAACAAAATATAATGTAAGAAAATAAAATTCTAACATTAGTTACTCACTCTGCAAAACTGGTAAGACATCAAGTTTTAAATTGAGACTGTTACGTAATCACTTATAATATAAACTCCTAGTGGCTGCTTTAAATAGGTCTAGATGTTCTGTTAAAATGACGAAGAACCCGTGTTGCCATGCAACGAGGTTGGTGCTATTCATTGTCAATATAGCGGCTGTAGCCAGGTGCATTTTCCCCCTATGTTGCTGGAATGGAAATAATGCATTTATTTTTCTTTCTTTTTTTTAATTAAGTGTGCATATGCTGTTCATTGTCTGGGGTCTGTGTTAGCAGCAAACCTAAAGCAGAAAAACATTAAAACTGTATACTTCAATGTTTGCTTATTTATCGCGAGTCATATCGTCATCGCAGTATTCAACAACGTCATTGCACGTTTTCCTAATATCGTGCAGCCCTAGACTAGATATGACAACTCGTGCTCTCACAATATATTTACCAAATTACATTTTCAATAAACACTTGTTAGTAATGTGGGTAGACAGACAAAATAGGCAGAGACAAATAGTATTGTAACGTGCATGGATAAGTAGACACGTTGGCAGAGGTGTGGACTCGAGTCACATGACTTGGACTCGAGTCAGACTCGAGTCATGAATTTGATGACTTTAGACTCGACTTGACAAAATGTAAAGAGACTTGCAACTCGACTTGGACTTTAACATCAGTAACTCGTGACTTCACTTGGACTTGACCCTTTTGACTTGAAAAGACTTGCTACTTCCCCCAAACCCAAAGATGAAAAAGTATGTTGACATGGACCGCTCTATCTCTCTTTGTACGTACACGTGTGCATCTGCGTGTGTGTGTGTGTGAGAAAGATGGCACGCTGTCGACACGACATCCAATCAAATTAGATCCACGTTGTTTTGAGCAGACAGCATCCAACCAATCAAATTACAGGACAACCAATGAAGAATAACAGATAACAACGCGCCAGTTGGCAAAATGATACCAAAGATAGTTTCGTTTGGGTATAAAAATTACGAGGTGGTCAACAAAAAACGAATTGCAGTATGTAAAACATGCGGGTCGAAGATTAGGGACGGAGACGCCACAACTTGGAACTTCGCTCGACATTTGAAGTTGCACAAAGAACGGTAAGTTTTGAATGAAAGCTAACACTAGCTTATCGGCTAAGTAACGTAATTGCTAGCTGCATAGTTAAATCAATGAGAGTGTACACTCACTGTTAACGTCACCTTGCAAACACGGTAATCTGCATCCACTGCGGGTTCATTCCCTTACTCATACTTATTATATTGTAACAGGACAGTTTGGGATGTTTGAAGCGGGATTGTATAAACTGCTTAGTCAGTGTATCACACACACACACACACACACACACACACACACACACACACACACACACACACACAGTAGACTGCTGTCAGCAGTAAAACATGAGCAAACCTAATCAAGTCAAGGTCAGTTTAAATGTACTCTATGTTAAGAATATGTGTACGTTACCATTTTAGCTTGCTGCCAGACGAGTTTTTCCGACAGGAAAGCGAAGTATATCTTACTCTCTCCAGCACACCAGATTCCATTGACAAAAACAGCCATTTTACTTTGCAGCACACGGGAGTTGCTTGTTTACTGCTGCCTCATTGAGGTCGTTTATGTAATTTCGGTAAATCATAACTAAGTTGAACTATCACCGAAGACATAAAATAGCACAAATAAACTTAATGATTGAGGTAGCAGTAGACCAGCAATTTCTGTGTGATGCGAGGTAAAATTGCTGTTTTTGTCAATGGAATCTGGTGTGCTGGAGAGAGTGAATTAACAAGCATAAAACTTCAGTTTCCTGACGGAATGGCAAGGTAAAGCAGTGAAAATATTATTAATATAGCGTACAATGACAATGAAATTGATTTTATTAATGTAATGTTACAACACACACACTAATACAGTATACAATTAATATTAACACAAAATTAATATTAACACAATGTTACGATTGATATACGAGTAAAGAGTAGTTTCAAATACAATTCATGTGTGGCTATAAGGGATTTTCTGACATCTGTTTCATATGCTTACCTGTTACAGATTTGAAGAATACCAGATGAACAAAAGCATCATAAATGAACCACAACAGCCTTCAGTCTCACAATTCCTGGACAGTCGTGTAGGGCATTACAGCATCAGTCATCCACAGCATAAAGCTATCACCAATGCAATACTGTTCGACTTGATTATTGATTGCAACTTTCCCCTGTCTATTGTGGAAAACAAGAGTTTTCGACACTTTCTGACGGTACTTGACAGTAAGTACAGCCCAGTGTGTCGCAGAACGTTGACATCAAAAACAGAGAGCCTCGCTGAGGAGAGACGTTCAAAATTAAAAACTCAATTGACCAACACCGACCATGTGACCATGTTTCAGTCACTGTGGACATTTGGTCTGACTGAAAGATGAGGGGATTCCTTGGTGTCACTGTCCACTGGATAGAGAAAGAGGCAGAGAGGATACAGCTAAAGACTAATCTCTTGACCTGCAACCGTTTCAAAGGCTCACACACAGCTGAACGAATCTGTGACCAATTTGAGTGAATATGTGATGAATACAATATCGAAGATAAATTGTACTACATTATTAGTGACAATGCTGCTAACATGCGAAGGGCATTCACTGTGTGCTTCCCCAGTGAACAAGAGGATGATGATGACGGAGATCATCTTGATGACCCTGAGCTCTGGTGTGACTTAACCCTGGAAGAGCAGCAAACGGTAGATGCTGCTATGGCAAAGAAACAGCGCCTGCAGTGTTTTGCACACACTCTTCAGCTGGTGGTGGGAGACGGTTTGAAAGAAACAAAAGTGGTATGTCCTTCTCTTTCCAAGTTATCTAAACTTAGCTCACTGCTGCACACAAGCACAACATTCAAAGATGTGTTTGATAGTGAATTTGGGGAACAGAAAGGCATCCCTGCTGCAGTTAACACAAGATGGAACTCAACACTGAGGCAAGTGAAGGCAGTTCTCCAGTGTGATCATCTAAAACTCTGTGCTGATCTAGAAAACGCTGGGCATAAGGAGTTGTCATTCACACCACGAGAGTGGAATCTGTTGAAGGAGTTGGTGGACATCTTGAAGCCGTTTGGAGAAGCAACTGATTTGACACAGGGGGAGAAGGTCGTCACAATCAGTGCAGTTGTTCCATCCGTCTTGTCCCTCAATCACCACCTTGAGAAGCTGAAGTCTCAAGTTCGTTTCCTGAGCGGCCTGGTCAGAAGTCTCCAGGTATCCCTGAAAAAAAGATTTCTTGGGATCTTCATTAACGTGAAAATGGCCAGGACTCAAGATGGGATCACTGCACCCTTTTCAGACCCAGTGTACCTCAAAGCAGCCGCCTTGGATCCAGCCTTTTCTCTGCTGTGGGTGGAGCCCCATGTGCTGGTCAATCGTGACATCAAGGCAGAGGTGGCACAACAAGTTAAAGGTAAATATTATTGACTTTAATGCAAATTTTTTCCTCATAATCTGATCTAATTGACTGCAACAATAATTACATTTTTCAGTCTAACACTATCACCAACATCAATGGTAATAAGGGTTCTTTTGTTTCTGCTGTTGCTGTTACATATTTTGCCAGAATTGATCCTGCAAGATGCTGCAGAGACTGAGCAACCTGTTCCTCTGGTTGATGAAGAAGAGCAAGAGGATCTTGGAGAAGGAGAAGGGATGTTTGCTGCATACCATAAGAGGCAGAAGAAGGATGTTGGGACCACTCCAGCACTACAGCTAAGTCACTACCTTGACATAGCCAAAGGACAGGCTGCCCTTTTGTTCTGGGCAGTGAACATGAAGACTCTTCCTTCACTCTTCCGAGTGGCCATCAGAGTCTTGGCGGTGCCTGCCTCTAGTGCTCCAGCGGAGCGAGTTTTCAGCCATGGTGGCATCATACTACGTCCCCATCGTGCACAAATGACTGACAGACTTTTGGCCAATTTGATCTTTTGCAAATGCAATGCAGCACAGGGCCCTGACATAGAAAAGCACAACCCTACTCATTGTTATGTTCATGTATTTGCCCTCTGGCCCCCCCTTCCAATCTCTCTCTCTCTCTCTCTCATCTCTCTCTCTCTCTCCTCTCTCTCTCTCCTTCTCTCTCTCTCTCTCTCTCTCTCTCTCTCTCTCTCTCTCTCTCTCTCTCTCTCTCTCTCTCTCTCTCTCTCTCTCTCTCTCTCTCTCTCTCTCTCTCCTCTCTCTCTCTCTCTCTCTCTCTCTCCTCTCTCTCTCTCTCTCTCTCTCTCTCTCTCTCTCTCTCTCTCTCTCTCTGTGTCTCGCTCTCTCTTTCTCTCTCACACACACTCACACTCACACACACTCACACACACAAACACCAGTCTCAGTCTCTCTATGGATGCATACCAATTATTTTAGCAGGTTAGCCTCCATGTGTGTGTGTGTGTGTATATATATATATATATATATATATATATACATATACAAAGAATTTTATCAAGGGAGCAACAGGAACTGATAGAGGCGTGAATATATTACATGTAGATTTATGTTTGTGCGTGTTTCTATATCTGTGAGGACCGTAACGGAGGATGTGAACACGCTGGAGTGGAAGGAGAGTTTTTGGAAAGTGTGGATATGTTGAAGATGTGAAGACATTTTTAGAGAAAATGTTTGAAAACTAAAAAAATTAGGACTGTTTTTGCAAAACTGAGGATATTTTGTGATGAAGATGAACACATCTGAAGAGTCAGGAAACTTTAATAGAATGCAGATCATTTTTTGGGAGTGAGGATATCTTTTATAAAGTGGTGACATGTTTGAAAAGGTTACGGTTACACTTAGGTTTTGAAAGGAGTTAAAAAGACTGGAAAATATTTTTTAGAAAGTGGTGACACATTTGGAAAAGTAACATTTTTTGGAGGACTGTCTTTGTGATCCTCACTTCATCCAAATACCTGTTTGAGGGTGAAGACATGGTTTTTAGTTTAAGGCTAGATTTAAGTTTTAAGGTGAAGACTGTTTTACAAAAATGAGGATATTTTGAGACAGAAACAAACACTTTTGGAAAGTCAGGACACTTGAATCTTAAGGAAATTTTTCAAAAGTGAAGACACTTCCAGAAAGTCGGTGCAGTTTTTCAGAAGTGATAATTCAGATAATTTTTTGGGGAGTGAGGATTTTTTTTTTTAAAGTGATGACATGTTTGGAAAAGGTTAAGGCTAGATTTAAGTTTTGAAAGGAGTCAAAAGGACCTTTCTAGTTGAAGGTGAAAACGGTTTTGCAATATGATATGAGATCAATACAATACAGGACAGAAACTGCAGTGCAACTAGTTATAGTGCAATATGCTATGGAAATACAATGTCAGCACTTTTTGTGCAAATTACATTTGCATTTGTTTCTTTCAAATGTGTTTGAACAATGTTCTTGCAAAAAAAAGGTTTGATAAATAAATACAGATCTTAAAAGCATACATGATCTGTGTAAATATTATTTCTCTGTTGTTAAAGGGACTCGAAAGGACTCGAAACTCAAACGGTAGGACTTGGGACTTGACTTGAGACTTGTTGGTCTTGACTTGGGTCTTGCCTGTCTTGACGCGGGACTTGAGGGCAAAGACTTGAGACTTACTTGTGACTTGCAAAACAATGACTTGGTCCCACCTCTGCACGTTGGTCCTTGACTAATGGGTCGGACCCTTTAATCGACTGGTTAACGTCGCTTGCGGAGTGGGAAATACGGGTTGGCGTCCCGGCTGTGGTGACGGTTTACGGGCTTCCCCTCTAATTCGCTACAATATAATAATTATAACAGCGAGAACAGTCTAATAAGCTCCGAAAACCTCATCTCTTTACTGTAATGCAGCTTTTAAAACCGGGAAAAGGCAACACTTATGCCATATCACGATATCCAAAGTTTCAGATGATATCTAGTCCTATATCATTATATCGATATATTGCCCAGCCCTAATTTTAGCGTTTGGCACATGGTTCCGTCTCTTCCAGACGCCGCAGCGCTACTCCGTGTTTGGCTAACAGCTGCCTGTGAAACACAGTTTGGCGTTACCGCCATGAAATTAATTGATAACTATTCGTTTAAAGGCCCAAACATAACTCGGGCGGAACGTACGCGGAGCGGACTCCGCGAGGAATGTCCGCAGTCATTTGGGCTTCCATAGTCGAGCGCACTTCCGCGTTGTAGTTTCCTGTAAAACTGTCCGTGACACACTACATTACCCACAATTCTTGCGCGTTGTTTCCACTCGTCTGTCATGGCGTCCGACACTGACGACGAGGAATGCAGATCGGTGTCACGTTTATTGGTAGAGGCTAGTTCCCATCGATGCAGAGAACGGTCAACTGAGCATGCGCAAGTACTCGTTGCCTCCGTTGTTTGTGTAGGTTAAGGTTAGGGTTAGAGTTAGCTAATCAGACGCAGAGTAGGGGCGGGTCTTCCTAGAATCCTAGCGCCTGGATGCTACGCGGGGCGCGTGGAGGTGTGGTAGAGGCATTTCGCGCATGCTCAGTTGACCGTTCTCTACTCCATTTCCGTTCTCTGCATCGATGGGAACTAGCCTCTACCCACATTTATTGGAGGTCGATGTGAAAAACACATGCCGAGCAGTCTTTTGTGTGACACTGGTGCGCGGCGCAGACTCATCGCGGTCGCAAAATCTGAGCTTTGCGCGCACAGGGCTTGCGGACGTCCGCTTTTAGTCCGGCGGAGTCCGCTCCGCGTACGTTCCGCCCGAGTATGTTTGGGCCTTAACGAGGGTGAAAATGTGCAATGTTTGGTGAAGCGCTCCCTGCCTTTTCTTGTGTCCTCTCAAGTGTGTTCTTGCAAATGCGTCACCAGGCGTCCGAACACCTATTTAAAGGTTCCGGTGGGAACTACAGGATGAGATAGCGTGGGGGGGATTTGTGTGTGGGTTTTTAGGTGTTTAGTTGTGGTTTTAGGCTGATGTTGTTTTGGTGTACATTGATTAATTATGTTTGGTATTGGTATACATATTTATTGTACACTTAAAAATGTGGAGTAATGTTACATGGTTAAATTGCCATTTTGTCAAATAAAAACATCCCTGTTGTGGCAGCAGTAATTAAGGTTTATCTGTAGCAGAGTATAAAAGGCTGCCTGTTTCCCTTTCTGTCTAGGTTGCGGGTGGAGACCACACACGCTCCACAGCCACCCCGTTTTTGTTTGTACATGTACATTTTTATGGGGTGAATAAATCACCAAACGGTTGGTCTGCGCCATGCTACGCCTCTGCCTTCATCACTACAATCCACCAAAATCTCAGTGCCCATTCTTCTCACACAACACACACACACTTAAGGTGGAAGAATTCCATAGATCAATTACCAGAATTACAGAAGAATGTCTGACATTCTTGTGTAAAGGTGGGGTTGTTGTGAAGCGTCTAGTGTGTTGGTGTAGTGTTCTGTGCCTGTCACGTCTCACTCTCAACCTTCACCGCTGCTTAGCAGAAATGCGAACAGGGAAGCCGAGCACGTAAGTCTCTCCCTGCCGGTACATAGCCTCTCCAACAGCAAGCCCTGTGTAGCACCTCCTCGTGGCGGGCGACACACGGTAACTGGGTACACCTTGGACCCTGGCTGAACTACAAGGGACTCAGAGAGGGTCTGGCCCCTAGACGTGCGGTATACGCAGGCCCACTGGTGTGTGGATATTCCCTGATGCCCATGAACCTGCCCCCAGCTATGAGTTAAATAGCGCCACTGCCTAGTGGATACCTCGGGAGAGGGATAGGCTACGGGAGTAAACCCCTACAGAACATCAATGTCTACAGTGCTGTTGTTTTGTTTTTGTTGCCCTTTTGTATCTGTTTGAGTGGGAGAGTACTGCTGGCGTCGTGTGTGGCCGCCGCTTCTCCCTCTCGTAGCCCCCCTTCCCATCCACCCTGTATGTTATGTTTATCTGTTGTCTTGTTTCACCCCATTTACTGTAATGCGAGTTTGAGTGTTATAAAAGCACTATTAAGATTGATTTATTATTATTATTATTAAGAAGAAGAACACAGTATTTGCATTCTTGTTACTTTTCAGAAACGTCAGAAAAAAATGTATGAAAAAAAAACTATTAAAAAAAATGTCTTGACAGTCAACCGAAACAGTGGCAGGTGTCAAACTCCTGTCGGTTTCAGGAAGCTTTCATTTCTTTTAAATTTTCACACAAAGCAGAACAGAATTAGGTGAATAAAAGTTACATGGACTATAACTAAAACCCACTTTAGAGTCTCAATCAAATTGTGGAAAGTAAAGATGCTCCAGCTGTGCTGATGTATTCACATACGGTAGCTTTACTGTTAATATGAGTTTACTTGTTATACTAGTTTTAATGGAAAAGGAGGTATTACTTCTGTTGATTTCCTATAAAGATTCTCAGCTTTCTCAAAAGATGTGTAAAGAACCTGAGGCACAGAGAGGTAGACACAGGAATATTGCATTGTCTTTAGATGCCAACACAAACAGGCACATGAAAAGAGGAAATCACAGCAACATGTCATTAGGATTTCTGCAACCCCAACATTCACATGAAAATGCATGCATACAGGTACACACATGCACGCGTACACACAACTAAATAGCCATGTCTGACTCCAGGTTGCATGTTAAGGTTGTTTTCTTGTCTCCACTGATTTCTATCTTATCTGCTGACTACACAGGAAATGTCCACTATAGTGGCTGTCTTATGTCTGAGTGGGCTCTTTTTACAAAGCCCTCATCATTTCTTCTCCCTGATTTGCCTTCTGATAACATCTCAGCAGTTCAGCTAACATTCTGAACTCCTGATTTTTCTCCATCAGTAAAGAGCTATTTTTAAACATGGATTATAGATTATATGCATCGATACAATCAAAACAATTGGAAAATATAATCCCTGATCTGATATACACAGACAAAACAGGCTTTGTAAAAAACAAGCAAACCCAGGACAATATGAGGCGGGCTCTCCACCTCATTGACCATAAGAGAAACAATAACATAAAATCCGTAGTTACTAGTCTTGATGCCAAGAAGGCTTTGATTCAGTTTGATGGTAATATCTATATTTGGTTCTTAGGCGCTTGGATGTCTGAATTCTCTATATTGCTCTCCTACAGCCAGAATTAAAATAAACGGGAACTTATCCAAAACAGTATTTCTTGAACTGGGATGTCGATAGGGATGCCCCCTTAGTCCTACACTTTTTACTCTCTTTATTGAGCCACTGGCACAGGCAAATAGAGAAGACGACGCTATAACAGGTGTACTGATTCGAGATACACAATGTAAGATCTGTTTGTATGCAGATGACATTCTTGTGACCCTTACCAACACTGATGGAAGTTTGCCTAAATTATTGTCTCTACTTAAAGAATTTGGCTCCTACTCCGGCAATAAATTAAACTTACATAAAACCTAAACTCTCAACTTTAGCTACGAACCACAGGAAAACATTTACAGAATATGTAAATTTAAATAGAATGGTAACAATTACAAATACCTAAAGATTTATCTGCCACCTCTTAAGAAAATGTTATTCCCATAACAGCTGATATTAACAGCCGATATTAAAACAGACCTAAATCATTGGTCATTATTACCAATCGAATAGATGCTATGAAGATGAATACATTACTCAGGCTGCTTTTTAGTTTCAGTCACTGCCTGTTGAAGTACCTCCCAAGCACAAATGAATGGAATAGAATGATTTCACTTTTATTTAAGAGAATCAGAAACCAAGGATTAGATTTCAGACATTACAACTGCCCAAGCATAAAGGTGGAATGACTTTACCCTGCTTGGAAGATTACTACAAAGCAGCACAGTTGCAATTTCTGGTTTGTTGGTGTGATCCTAATTGTGATGCAAAATAGAAGGAGTTAGAACAAAATTAAATAAACATACCCCTCATATCTATACTGGGAGAAAAAAAAATCTCCAAAAGAAACATTCAGACAAACTGACTGACTGGACTGCAGTCCCTCTAAACATCTGGCATAAAGAACTCAGACCCGAAATTTCAAAGAAATGCAAGTATTACATTGGGTGGCATATGACCCAGAATTCATACCAGCTTGATTGGATGGTAGATTTAAACATTGGACAAATACGGGTACCACTTCATACTGTAGAATATCCTCCAATTAAAGGTTTAGATAGATACATTTCAACAATTCACAAACTTAGGTTTTTCTTCTGATATCAGATATTTCTTCTTACATCTTCAGCCATTACATCCATCCATCCATTATCCAAGTAGCTTATCCCAATCGGGGTCACAGGATGCTGGGGCCTATCCCAGCAGTCATTGGGTGGCAGGCGGGGAGACACCCTAAACAAGGCCACCAGTCCATCACAGGGCCAACATAGTCACACCTAGGGACAACTTAGTATGGCCGATTCACCTGACCTACATGTCTTTGGACTGTGGGAGGAAACCGGAGCACCCGGAGGAAACCCACACAGACACGGGGAGAACATGCAAACTCCACACAGAGGATGACCCGGGATGACCCACCAAGGTTGGACTACCCCGGGGATCGAACCCAGGACCTTCTTGCTGTGAGGCGACTGCGCTAACCACTGCGCCACCGTGCCGCCCTGTGGAGGGAATTCACCTGGAAAAAATATTTTATGCTTTTTTTATAACTCCAAAGATAAAGTCACAAAGCACAAACCTGAACATGGTCAGTGTTAAAGAATGTGTGGGAATATGTCTGCTGATCATAGTTATATTTTTGGGGAGTGTCCTAATATTTCTTCTTACTGGGCAGACATGGCCACAGAAACCAGATCAATCAGCTCAGAGCTTGATTGTAATATCAGTGTTATGAATCGGGTAAACTGCGTCAGCTGGACAGAAAAAGCAGGACATATATCACAAATACCACTAGCAGGTAGTAAAAAAAGCAATAACCAGGAAATGGCTGTTTAAAGAGTCTCCAACAATCCCTGAATGGATGGAACGATTGACTTTTCCTCTGAGACATGACATTAAAAAAATGTGGAAAAATACTGGAAAAACTGGAAATCTTATTTGACTCTGATGTGCTTTCTTTACTATATATTTATTTTGTTTGGAGAACTTTGTTTTATTTCCTTCTGTAGTAAGGCCAACAGAATGGACTTTAGATTATGAATGAGTGGAAGACTCCTCCCTCCTTAAAAATATCCTGGCTTTGGGGCGTCCCGTAGCGGTCTATTCCGTTGCCTACCAACAAGGGGATCGGCAGTTTGAATCCCCGTGTTACCTCCAGCTTGATCGGGCGTCCCTACAGATACAATTGGCCATGTCTGCGGGTAGGAAGCCAGATACGCTGCACTAGCGCCTCCTCTGGTCGGTTGGGGCGCTTGTTCAGGGGGAGGGGGAACTGGGACAACTCGAAAGAGTGGGGTAATTGGCTGTATATATTTGGGGGGTAAATAAATAAATAAATACCCTGGCTTTGCATGAATCAAAGTCATGGCTCATAAGGACCTCTATGATTTCGAAGGACAATCATGGACATAAAGGACCCCCAGACTTTGCTGCATTGCAACCCAGCTTCTTTTCATTTCCTGTTTTACATGATGTCAAGCATTTCACCTTACCTATGATGGCCCTGTCTGTTGTCCCTTGGATTGTCTGTTCTGTTTTTGTCAAAAAACAATAAAAATAGAGCTAACCAGTAAAACGTTATTTTATCCATTTGAACCATGGAGTCCAGTTACATAATACTAACTGGCATCTTCACATAGTCGGGGAAACTCTCCATATACTGCTGTTGAAATTTTTGACCGAGTAGGACAAACACTGGTGCAGCGGTTAACACATTGCTGCTCGAGCAGGGAAAAGGATTGAAACACGATGACGATGTGGCGATGCTACAATCATTACTGTAGATCAGTGTTCCCATATAATTTTATGTAGTTTGATGTGTTAGATTTGCTCCGAGGATGCCATTTTTATAAGTGGGAGCTGTTTACTGCTGAGCTGACGGCACACAAGTGACAATGGCTGCTACACCTTGTTGGAAGCTCTCGCCGCCAGAGGAAGGGACAGATCAGGGAAATCACAGATTTCAGTTTTAACTTAAAACTACTTGCAGTAAATGGCTTTGGAGAAGACATAAGACCTCAGACCCGGATCAAACTAAACACGGTAGAAGAGCTATATGGCAGCATACGTGTCGACTTGATTGATATATATTGATTATTATCTCTACGCACAATGCCCAATCCATCCATCCATCCATCCATTATCTAAACCACTTATTCTACACAGGGTCGCAGGGATGCTGGAGCCTATCCCAGCAGTCATTGGGCGGCAGGCAGAGAGACACCCTGGACAGGCCGCCAGTCCATCCCAGCCCCCCCCCCCCCACACACACACACACACCTAGGGACAATTTAGTATGTCCGATTCGCCGGACCTCTACACACAATGAATCAGAACACCAAACTGATTGAAGACAGGAGAAGATATAGAGCAGGAAGACTGAGAAGAGAAATCTGAAAGAGTATATAAAGTATACTGAATATAGACGCAGAGAGACAGATGCACAACCTCAGAAGAGAGGGGGCGGAAAAGGAGACAGAGTGACAGCCAGAGTGAAGAGGAACTATGTAATTAGAGAGGGACAGGTGTCGGAGTCTCTTCCTCCGACTAATGGGTTTCCAGAGGAGACACTGGTGCAGGGAAACCAGCAGCTTGTGTTTGCATCTCCTTCCCTCTCTCCCAAACTTTCTCTGGCTTTGCTTGACCTTGAGCCAACTATGCCAGGGATGTCTCCAGAAGTGGCACCCTCAGAAACAGGAGGAATGGAATATTGGCACCGTATACGCTGGGGCTCAAGTTTGAGTCGCAATTCACTGTAACTTCCTCAACCCAAAATGAGTTATATCATTTCGCCCAGGCCGATCCCCTTTTTCATTCAATCCACAGTTTAAGATACAATATTGCAGACTAAAGCCCCCAGTGAATGGAGACAGTTCTGAGAGAGAGTGACATCTCTAAGACTAGGCCTGTTCCACCTCACCGAAACCTTCCCAGGATGATTTCATTTCTACTACAATATCTTCTTCTTTCAGCTTACCTGTTTCTCAGGGGTCGCCACAGTGGATTTACAGTTTCCATCAGTACCCCGTGAGGGCACAGCACCAATGGTGGCTGTTGTTAACCCGGGTCTTGACCAGTCCGGTATGGAGCCATGATCGATCCGGTATGGTCTTGTCAATACGCATACCGATTTGGCTCTTGATTTGATTCCACATAATGATTTGGTTTTATTTTATTTCTACTAGACTATCCATCCATCCATTATCCAAGCCGCTTATCCGAATTCAGGTCACGGGGATGCTGGAGCCTATCCCAGCAGTCACTGGGCGGCAGGCAGGGAGACACCCTGGACAGGCCGCCAGACCATCACAGGGCCTGTGATAGTCTGGTGGCCTCCAGCATCCCCTGAGAACAGGATAAGCGGTTTGGATAATGGATGGATGGGCTACTAGAATATGATTGGGGGGTGGGTGGGGGGGACTCTTCTGTTTGAGAGTAGGGAGGTGGAAACTGAGGTGTGTGAATGTGATTTAACAACCAAGCTAAAACATTTTACAACAGAAGAAACAGACAAACACTGCTGCTCATTCTTACCGACCAACTGAGCAGTTACTGTAACGGTAAACAGCTGCAAGGCATGAAATGTATCCCTCAACAAACACAAACTAAAAAATGCACACACACAAACACACACACACACACACACACACACACACACACACACACACACACACACACACACAGTGCATATGTGAACACAGGAGATGCAACTAATGACAACCTGTCTGTTGTTGCTGGTGGCTGTTTACTGCTCTGTGGTTTACTCTCAGTCTTTCAAGATCTCATAGAGGCATGCATGCACGCACGCACGCACGCACGCACGCACGCACGCACGCACGCACGCACGCACGCACGCACACACACACACACACACACACACACACACACACACACACACACACACACACACACACACAATTAATGGGTGACTGCAGGTCAATGCTAAATACTACCAACACTTAAATCTTACAGCCTGGAGCACAAAACTGCAATTTAATCCTCCACCAGTAAACCCTGGCTCACTTCAACAGATCCTCCAGTTGGAGCACAGCTTTGTTTTTCTGTCTAGCTGGCCTTTTTTATCATCATTCCTTTTTTTTTTTCTCACAAGAAAAGGTCTTATGATGAATCTGGCTTCAGTGTACTGACAGAACAACGGTTATGGGCTGAAAAAAGAGAGACCGGGAAAAAAAAAAAGAAAGAAAAAAGAAAAACAGTAGGATCCTCGGGACACTTCCATTCCCTCCATCTAGTGCTCCCCCTGCCTGACCGCCGCTCTGTTCCAATATGTGAAACACCAGAGAGACGGAGCGAGGGGGGGGGGGGGGAGTGGAAAAATGGAGAGAACTTCAAAGCCAATGAGACAGCAGCTGTAGAATTTTAATAACCCTTCCTTTTCCTCTAATGACTGCTCCGAGAGAGGGAGAGAGAGAGAGTATTTATAGCTACTGAATTAACAGCTACATGGGAGCACAAACACTCACCTAGCAGAGCATAAACACACAAACACAGACAGAAGCACAGATGTGACACACACACACACACACACACACACACACACACACACAGGGAAGGAGCTGCCTTTGTTGCTCACCTGCTGCACCTCCGTCTCGCCGTTTGAAGTCTTCTCGGTGTACACGAACGAGTTGAAAATCCTCTGTATGGAGAAACAGTGAGAGAACAGAGAGGGGAAGACAGGAAGAGGTAGAAAGAAGGAAAGACGGGGGAGAGAGAGCAAGGTCAATATTCACACAAAATATTAGCTCTGTTATGCAATTAGAAACAAACAGCAGCCCAGAAGCCGCACTGGCCTCTCAAATGCAGCATCCTCCAGACTCGGTCCCTTCACCGAGGCGTGCTTCGGACCTCGGTAAAACTGGGCTCAACACGGACCTTTGTGACTTGGTGAATTCAGCCGTCCTCGATAGTCCCCCCAAAGGACAACATGGTGAGCCCCATGTCATCCTCTCGTTAATTTGCAAGAGCGAACATCAGTCACGGTTGTTTAAAAATCTATCAATCAAACCTTTTCCCATCAGAATATTTTTTTAAAACCCGGTCCTGTATTGCCGGCGTGGCAACTTCACGGAAAATTGTGTTTTGACAGGGTTTTTTTTTACAGCAACTGGACTCAAACGGTGTTTGGCTTTAAACTTGGTGATCTGTGGCCTTTTGAAAGGGAACCGATAGGAATCTCTGGGGATAAGAGGTTGTTGTCATAGCAGCAGCTTATAGATGAACACAAGTCAGGAAGGGGTGACGGAAGATAACAACGTGCCAAACGTATGACTAAAGATAACATGCCGAACAAACACAGTCGCAACTAACGTCCTCAAATTTACAAATTTAAGCTGACATGCTGCATTGCACATCTGCTGCGCATAATCTGCATCATGCACACTGGAGCGGGATCTGATGGTGCAGAAGCTGCTCTGCTATATCTGCACCAGACCTGGGCAATATATTGATATCAGTATATTAATATATGTTGATATCAATATATGAATATCAATATTGTGATATGAGACTCAATTTTGTCTGGGATTTTGGTTATTGCAATATCACAATATTCCTTAAATACTGTTGTTCCCTGGTCTAAAATGCTGCATTGCAGTAAATTGATCATTTTTTGAACTTTTTAATCCATTTTAGTTGAGAAAAATTAACAATGACTGCCTTTATCTGCTCTTCATATCCACGTTATTATAATTTTTTTTGGGGGGGGGGAATTTCCCTTTTTCTCCTCAGTTGTATCTGGCCAATTGCCCCACTCTTCCGATCCGTCCTGGTCGCTGCTCCACCCCCTCCGCCGATCCGGGGAGTGATGCAGACTACCACATGCCTCCTCCGATACAGGTGGAGTCGCCAGCTGCTTCTTTTCACCTGACCGTGAGGAGTTTCACCAGGGGGATGTGGCGCTTGGGAGGATCACGCTATTCCCCTCAGTTCCCCCTCCCCCCCGAACAGGCGCCTCGAAAAACCAGAGGAGGCGCTAGTGCAGCGACCAGGACATCTGTAGGGATGCCCGACCAAGCCGGAGGTAACACGGGGATTCAAACTGGCGATCCCCGTGTTGGTAGGCAATGGAATAGACAGCTACACTACCCGAACGCCCCCATATCCACATTATTAATGATCATCTGTCAAAAATTCTGTCTAAATATCTTTAGAAAGCAACAATAGTGATCGCCCAGATATCGTCACATTATCAATATCGAAGTATTCAGTCGAAAATATGATATTTGATTTTGTCAACACCGTCCCGAGCTGGATGTGGTGAAGGAGGACATGCAGGTGGCTGGCATGACAGAGGAAGACACAGAGGACAGGAAGAGATGGAAACAGATGATCTGCTGTGGCGACCCCTAACGGGAGCAGCCAAGTGTCATAGTAGTAGTAGTAGTAGATGCCAACAAGGCATCAGAAGAGCAGGGTGGGGTGGAAAGAAGGGAAGGAGCTCTGTTTAAGCCTTCATGTCGGCAAGTAGCTGCCTTCCTGACGCATCCTTTGGGAAGACACTAAACCACTACCAGCTCCATGTCACCCTGCTCATTAGCCGACCTTGCTCTTCACACATATTGAGAGACACCAGCAAAAAGATAATTTCCCAACCGGGGATTAATAAAGGATGATCATTACTAAGTGACTATCTCAAGTAAGAATGTAGGACTCCCACGTCAAAGACACTGGTATCGACCTTCGGGCAAATTGGAAAAATGAGAAAAGGTATGTGAAAGGAAGGAGAAAGTAAAGTACTCTCCTCTAACAAGAATTAGCCTCTTGGTCAAACCATTCTGAAAATAGACCATTTCCTGGCAGCGCACCATTCATGCTAATTGAGCTTAACAGCTGTAATGGCACTGTGCTTTTGAGTGCACAGAACCAAACCTGCACAAATAGAGGTAATTGGCTACAGGCTCTTCCAGCCTCCGGTAGCTCTGCCAGTTAAGAGCTGTTTCTCTGCTCGTCCCACTTAATCGATTCGTACCCGCAAAAGAGACGTGTTTAGCCGCAGTTTGATGAGTTCGGAAGGCATGGCGTTTCCCTTTGTAAGCACAGTTGGGTTTTAGGGTTTTTTTTTTGCATTTGTATGCAGTCTTGTTACAGGTTGACTTCTGTGTTAACATGTTATAGTGTCAGTTAACCTGCTTGCCAGACTCCTCAATAAACTTGCGCCAGCCTCTGGACATGATGTCTCCACTGTGGCCATGAAAAGGTCAAAATCGGTCTGGGGAATTAAGAGAGAAACGATTTCCACTTGGGGTTGAGCGCAATCATCAAAAATCATTTCATTTCTTAAATGTGTTATTTTAACAGAGAATTTCCTTAGTTTAATTTCCTTAGAATAATTTTTTTTTTTCCTCACCGGATTAAAAGCTGATGTTTCCGTCCGACCAAGTAAGAAGCTGAAAGAGGTGTGTTTTACAAAAGCGTAGCCTTCATTTTCACAAATTATACATCTTAAGACGACGTGTCCTCAATGACCTCAGCTAATTTTTCAATTTAGACATCTCAGAGATTTCAAGAGTGCTGGCCTTACACGGAGAAATGCCAGCCAAAGAGGAATCACTCAGTTTTCCTGCAGCGGGAATAGGGTTTGCCGACGCCGGCACAACACCATACAAATCGGTTTCCACTGATACTGACAAAATCTAAGTGGTAATACATTTGCAAACATATCCTTTTTTTCCCCTCTCCCTTTTTCTCCCCGATTGTATATTGTATATTGATCACGCTATTCCCCCCAGTTCCCCCTGCCCCCCAAACAGGCGCCCCGACCGACCAGAGGAGGTGTTACTGCAGCGACCAGGACACATACCCACATCCAGAGGTGTAAAAACCAAGTCCGGAAAATAAAAGTCCAGGCCGCGTATTTGCTCCACCCATGTTACTAACCCAGCTGATTTCATTAGCTAGTTTCCCCTGCCTAATTGAGGAGTGATGCTGACTACAATCTGCTGGTGTTGTACATGGGTGGAGCAAATACACGGTTTGGACTTCTACTTTCTGGACCTGGTTTTTACACCTCTGCCCACGTCCAGCTTTCCCACCCGCAGACACGGCCAATCCCACCCGCAGACACGGCCAATCATGTCAGCAGGGACGCCCGACCGAGCCGGAGGTAACAAGGGGATTCGATCCGGCGATCCCCATGCAAACATGTCTTGTGCACAATCTCACTCATCATGACTAAACACGGAAGTAAACAGGTGCTTCCAGGGTATACTACTACCGCGAGGCTCAAGACCAAGGAGAAATAACAGCTCCCATCTGTATGAGCACACACACACCTCCTCAAACACATCCACTAGGAGTGCAGCACTACGGTTCCTGAAGGCAAAACGGGTCCCCAGCCTACATCTGGTAACTGGTCTGCAGAACTACACAAGGGCTAACACATTTTCACGGCCCCTGCATTGCATGTTGAGACTAAAGCTTCCCTTCTTTTCCTCGGCGCAAAAACATTTTAAGAGCCCCTAATTTAAGCTGTATTATTAGCCGGAGAAGAGATCTACTATTTTGCCAAGGTTAGGCGTGGAGAAAATGAGTCCTAGTGTGACCTCAGCTTTAAAACACCCTCAGAGAGGCCCAGAACATTTTAACACCTGCATGAATACAGACCCAGCTCTGGTGCGCGCGCACACACACACACACACACACACACACACACACACACACACACACACACACACACACACACACACACACACACACACACGCCGTTAAAAATACGATCTCCTGGGTCCAATTGCCCATATATTCCAATAAACGAACACGCACACATTCACATAAACAAACACACACTTCCCAAATATAGTCTAGCCACGCTCCTCTCTGCCAGGTACCAACACAGTGAAGTTCATGTTTGACGCCGGGCAGCCGGGAGGCAGGCGCTTCACTGTACCCTCTCCCCATTACGCAGAACGCCTTGAACTCCGCGGTGCCCCCCCCCCCGCGCCTGTCCACACCTATTGTCAGACACATACCAGAGGGCGCAGACTACCCACAATGCACCACGGTGAACCAACCTGGAGTTCACATGCTATAGAATTTTATTGCCTTCCCATGGCAATATACCCCCACCTTTCAATGGCACTCGGCGAAACAAAACAAAGCCACTGATTCACGGGGACCTCACACAATCGAGAAGAGGCCGGAGCCCCGTCACGCCACGGTGGCTCCCAGAACATCAGCAAAAGAAGGAAACAGAAGTAAACAATCCCCCCCCCCCTTAAACCCCAAGCTGTTGCTTCACCGCTACACAGTATGGGTTGCATAAGAGGAAATGCACACAAACATGGACGCAAAGAATGCGGATCCACATGCATCAGCTGGACATTACGCACAAAGGGAGATTCAGAACATGTCTCCATGGCACACGGTAGACCACCGAGCTAGCCCGCCAGCAGAGCCGGTACGCAATGCCATTTCTGAAAATTTAACCCAGACCACTTTGGCCTCCAAAATGCGAGATGAGTCTGAACACATTTGGGCTATCCCCCCCCCCCTCTGGTTTCAACAGTAAACCGGCTCGCGAATGCATCCAGATGTCTTTATCATGACCAAGTGATTTAAGATGTTTTTCTGAATTCCTTTCCCGTTATGGAACCATGTGGCTTTACGAAAAGTGCAGCGCGATAAAATTATTACGATTTACCATTATTTACCACACATGTGCCTTATATCCCACCACATCTGGAGAGCGCAAAACCCACCGATGAATTTACGATTCAGGTTGGGAGGAAAAAAAAACAGGTCCAAAAACATGGCACTGTCAAATAAATATGAACAAGTGCACACAAATAAACCTGCCACTGCCGAGCAAGGATCGCGTTCAAACACAACACAAAAAGAAAGGCAACAAGTTGGGAAAAACTGGAATCTCTGGTGGAATGGGATTTCTGTCCCGCAAATCCTGGGAAAAAAAACAAAAAAACAAAGCTAAAACTCCCGGCCCTGATTAGACGTAGCTAAGCTGTCTTTTCCCCAGTGCGTTGGGTGTTTGTTGTTGGAACTGCTTTGCGGTTTTGACAGCTATGGGCCAGCCGGGGAGGAATGCCCGTCTCTGAAACCCGAGAGGCCTGAGGCCGCCTGGGCCACCGTGGGCTCGAGACCTCCCTTGACCCATAATCATTCACTCACTCACTCTCTCTCTCACACACACACACACACACACACACACACATACCCACCTCAGCACTTACCTGTACAACATTCAACACATATGAGCCTAACCAACAAGCAACAGAGGAGAACGCAGCACGGCCTCCTGACAACCCAAGTCTGGTCAAAACAGATGCGAGGAACTCACACGGAGCTTCGATTGATGTCAGCTAAATCTGGTCGGCCGTATCACACCCCTTCCCTTCTGCGCTCATTGCATTAGAGGTCTCAACACCCCCCCCACCCCCCACCCAAGCAACACTAGAAACGGGTGCATTTCCACATCAATATCTATGACAAAGAATTTGATCGCTCTCTCTTCGTGGCATGTTTGACCTATTTTACCAGCGATATCAAAAATGTGCAAAGAATGAGTCTTAAGGGCGTCCGGGGTAGTGCACCGTTCTACCCCGCTGCCCACCAACACGGGGATCTCCGGGTTGAAGTCGTGAAAATTTGGCCCGGGTGTTCCATTAAAGCGCCGTCCAACCATTTCTTTATAATAATGCAGAAAAATCAGGGCCGCTGATCTTAGAGAACCACCCCCACTGTTCTTCTCTTGCCCGGCGCTGACCCCTTGGCCTCTCTACTAGCCATGCAGTTTTCACGCAACAGACAGCAGATCTAAGTAGGTGGCATTCTGAGCAGTGGCCCTGAAAGAATGCAGTCAAACTCCCGTCTCTTGATCCCAGACCACGGCCCTTGGTCCCGTTAGGCCACTTATTAAATCTGCTCATCTCGAAGATTAATCCTGGCCATAAACGAGCGGTTCGCAGGAATGGCTAAACCCCAGCCAGGCCTGACGACTTGCCTTCTTTTTTTCTTTCTTCTTGTTATTGTCCTGTAGTGTTTCAATTGCCGAGATATTGGGATCAGAGGTTTTAACGCTTCTGATAAAATACCCTGGGAAACTGGGATGTTTATGATGAATCACACTTCTGAAACCCTGACCTAGCCGCACCTCACCTCCTTTCACTCAGACAATAGGAGGGCAAGACATCCTGGACAGATATAAACATCGCAAGGACGCATTTACAATCTTTTTTACAACTTCCTGGTGCTTATGTGGGCCAAACTGCTTGATTTGAGGCCACCTTACAGTCCACTTTGACCTACATCATCCTGTCTCTGTAAATTTCAACATAATAACAATAACAAAAATAATAATATTACTAATAATAAAAATTAATACATTTTATTTGTAATGCATTTTTCATGAAAAGTGCATCTCAAAGTGTTCATTAAACCATCCCATAAAGCAGTAACGCCATAAAGAGGACAAAGGATTAAACAAAATTGAAGTTGAGCTCATAGATCCACAACCAAGCGAGTCTTCAGACCACATGAACACTCCTCAAGTAGACTTGGACAAGGTTGCCAATTAAACGGGCCCCCCTCTCAGGACTCTTTGGTCGTGTTCTCTAGGGAATGTGCTAAACTGCCCCAAGAGGCCTTCCCTTTTCAAAGTGACCCTTTTCCTCTCAACGGGAAAAGGGAGGGGGGGGGGTCCAGACAGATGACGAGCAGACAGAGACGCAATCAGCCTGAAGAACAAGACTCCGAAAGTCTTCTGTGTGTGTGTGTGTGTGTGTGTGTGTGTGTGTGTGTGTGTGTGCGTGTGTGCGTGTGTGTGTACACGTGTAGAGGGGAGGAAGGTGGAGGACAGAACGGACAGCGGGAATAAGGAAGGTCACAGGACAGATTGACTGACCAAAGCAAGCAAGGAGAGAAAAGAGAGGGGGGGGGGATGAGGGAGAGAAAAGGATGGAGGGAAGAAGGCAAGGAAGAAAGGGAGGCTCAGGACGGTGGCAGGAGAGGAGGGAGACTAAACTTATTAACAATTCAGCCATCTTCAAAGGCCAGGGTGACGCCGTGAGCCGTAGTGATTTGGGATTGGACTGGAGGGCATGCGCGCACACAGAGAGAGAGACACACACACACACACACACACACACACACACACACACACACACACACACATGTATGTATTAATCCTGTCTTAAGGGCTTGCCCACCAGTGGTCCACGGTTCATCTGAACACACTGGGAGGCATAAACAGAAGATCTAGTAGAGTGGGGTTGACTTCCAATATTACTATACTCCAGTGTGTGTGTGGAGGGGGGGGTAGCTAATCAACTGTATGTATGAGGAGATTGCTCATTATTGCAGTGTTTGGACCCTACAGAAGACTGTGGGCCCATACAGTATGAGCACACACGTGTGCAGGTGGCACGGTGGTAGTTAGCGCAGGCGCCTCACAGCAGGAAGGTCCTGGGTTCGAGCCCCGGGGTAGTCCAACCTCGGGAGTCGTCCCGGGTCGTCCTCTGTGTGGAGTTTGCACATTCTCCCCGTGTCTGCGTGGGTTTCCTCCAGGGGCTCTGGTTTCCTCCCACAGTCCAAAGACATGTAAGTCAGGCGAATCAGTTGTACTAAATTGTCCCTAGGTATGAATGTGTGTGTGTGTGAGTGTGTCGGGCCCTGTGATGGCCTGGCTGCCTGTCCGGAGTGTCTCCCCACCTGCACAATGACTGCTGGGATAGGCTCCAGCATCCCCGCAACCCTGAGAGCAGGATAAGCGGTTCAGATAATGGATGGATGGACACACACATGTGCATACTGGTGTGTTTTCACAACTATGCACAGAAATTATGAACTCCTCATCGGCCACATGTAGAACGTGTGTGTGTGTGTGCGTGTGTGTGTACTTTATATACACATGTTCACTCATTTCCCATCCATGGCTGCAGTGTTGACGTTCGGGTCCTCTAGGGAGAAAAGACAGGTTCCAAACAGACCAGAGATAAAAGCCCTGCACACACGAGCCATAGCCAACCAAGGCTTCGCTTCCTCCATGCTGCAGGTAGATTGCTCTCTTTCCCTCTGCTCTTCTGCACTTTACCAGCCTACCCCCCCCCCACCTCATCACTACCACCTCACTGCTCATTGCACTACAAAGGGCTGGAGCGGGGGATGAGGCATCTAAGCTTTCCCTCTGATGTTTCTGTGTGTGTGTGTGTGTGTGTGTGTGTGTGTGTGTGTGTGTGTGTGTGTGTGTGTGTGTGTGTGTGTGTGTGTGTGTGTGTGTGTGTGTGTGTGTGTTCTTTCCCCCCCCCCCAAAACCCATTGCCCCTCTCTCCCATCACTAACCTCAAACCTCCCAGCCCCATTTTTTATCTGAAGACTACAAAGCAGTCAGAGACAGTAGACACCTGGGAGGGCAGGCGAGTGGGAAGGAGCAACAAAAAAATAAATACAAAACAAAATAATGATAGAGAGAGAGAGAGAGAGAGCGAGCGAGAGAGAGAGCAAAGTTTGTTTTGCGCAAGGAGAGACTAAGGTCTCCCAGATAATTGCGCCCGCTGCTTACTAAACAGTTTGCAGCGTTTGTCGTGCACAGGCTTAACAAAGTGATGCGTCCATTGTCGTCAGTCCTTCCCCAGTACGACAGACTTCCAATTAGATCAACACGGAGTTGAGCGAATTAGGCCATTTCTGCTCTGATCTGTTTTACTCCATTTTAATCAAAAGCCACAAACGCTATAACGGACTTGACAGCAGTTATGTCGAGCTTAGAATTGACTTTTCTCGCAAATGCGCTTTTATTCTTAACCCAGAAATCAGAGGGAATGTTTTGAAACAATTTCTCTATTGTTAGCTGTAAAGAGAGTACCGAGAAACTCTTTAATTAGCTTGTTGGCAGTCACGTGATTCTGATGACGCGCGAGACAGGAAGTGAAAAGCAGAATGGACGAGGTGGCGCTAGTTTAGCCCGAACTGTGCTGGTTTAGACCATATTATGAGAGAGAGGTATAAACAGAAAGTAAGATATGTTGGACATGATGCTTATGTTATGAAGAGTCGTTTTTTTGACGAAGTGGTCACTGCACATCCGACTCCGCTCCTCCCGGCTGCAGACTACGGTTCGCAAGCCATTTTTTCCGCCGTTTTCGGTCAATTTCTTGCATCCCCCCCCCCGTGAACAACAACTTTTGGTACTCAATAAAAACTCTGTGGTTTCTCAGTTAATGATGCCAAACAGGCATTTCGAAAGTTTGTGACAGTACTTCCTACGCAGATAATCACTTCCTGCCCTCCAGCTGTAGTTCGTGACGTCATATGCAAACAACCAATTGAAATACTGTGCTGCTCATTGATTGACCCAACACAGTGGACGGCATGCAGGCAAATCCCATGCCAGGGTCCGAGTTACACTTAAGGTACTAAGACAGGTATCCAAACCCAACAACCGCATTTTCAACCAAGAGGTTTTATGCAAATTTTGTCTTTTCGAATTATAAAAAAAAGAAAGAGGGACGAAAATGCCAAACATGCCTTAATTCCCGTGCTTTTTTTTGCAACATTCAATTATCCACTTTGAATTTATTCTGAAGTTGGATGGAAACATGATTGCAGAAAATGAGAAGGGGGGTAAAAATTAGCATGAAGGGGGTCAACTATGAAGAATTATCCAAGCCAGAATTTCTAAATGTCATATTAACGGTCATAGAGAAAACAAAACCAAGCTAATTAAATGAGTCTCCATTGCATCCCTGTGCTGAGTAGGCTGGCTAATTAAATGACAGCCTGTCTGTGTTCGCCAACCGCTTGCTGCTGCATTTAGAAAGCACCGGGGGTCGATTTAATTTTGTTGAACCTCACCAACAGACAACCTGAGGCAAGGGCTTCAAATCTCCCTCCCACTGGCTGCGTTTCTCTGTGTGTGTGTGTGTGTGTGTGTGTGTGTGTGTGTGTTTCCCACTATTCCAGGGCTTTGAACACCATGTGTGGTTTTGATATAGTTTTCCCTGGGTCTTGAATCTACTCACTGTCTTTGTATTTGTGTGTGTGTGTGTGTGTGAGAGAGAGAGCTTGGGCACATTCACACAGAATCAGGCCTTGCCGCAGTGTTGTGCGGCGGTGTGGGCGTGTCACTGCACAGCCCACGTGTGGTCTGATCGCCAGCTGATTGGCTCATCGCCGGTCTGCTCGCCAACTGATCGCCAGCCCGTTGTCGGTCTGATTGCCGGCTTACGTGATTGGCCACCGCAGTGTAACGTGGGGTTGCGTTGAATCTGGTTCAACTTTCTTGGCGGACGCATCTTTTTGCTGACTTAATAATCCAGACTTAATAATCATTCCTACCACCAGTGGCGGTAAAATGTGCAACGAAGCACCTAATAATCTTCAGAACCAAACATCTAATGTTATCAAACCTGTGACCCCACATCGTCCAAAGTGTAGGGCTTCAAAATTGTCAACTAATAAGTCTAATTCCAATTAGTATTTCACCTAGAGGTGGCTCAATAGTTCTGCCTACAACTAATCACTGCAACGAGACCCTTAAATTTGGTTTAACAAATATCAGATCACTGTCTACCAAAGCCTTGCTAATAAATACTCTGGGCCCATGTAGTTTGGGCAAATAAACACGGTGGGGGTGTCGCCCATATATTTAAGTTTATTTTCAATTCAACTTCTAAACTTCAAACTAAATTCAAATCATTTGAGGCTCTTATTCTAAGTCCATCTCCCCCAGCCACGAACAGACTCTGCTCAGTCCACATTGTGATACTCTACTGACCTCCTGGCCCTTACTCACTATTTCTTGAAGATTTTGGATAATTTATCTCAGGTCTTGTTGCTCATTCTGATGAGATTCTAATTTTGTGTGATTTCAATATTGATCTGAATAAGGCTGATGATCCTCTAAGTGAAGCCTTTCTGGTGCTTGTTGATACTTTTGAATTCACTCAGTTTGTTCAAGAGTCCACTCATTGCAGTGGTAACACCCTTAATTTGGTTTTATCTACAGAAATAGGTGGGTTTTTTTATCTGACTGTCTTGCCAACCACAACCGCTGTGTCAGATCATTTTTTCATTAAATTTGAAGCGTCATTGGTCGGTCTATTCTGTTGCCTACCAACATGGGGATCGCCGGTTCAAATCCCAGTGTTATGTCCGGCTTGGTCAGGCATCCCTACAGACACAATTGGCTGTGTCTGCAGGTGGAAAGCCGGATGTGGGTATGTGTCCTGGTCGCTTGCATTAGCACCTCCTCTGGTCGGTCGGGGTGCCTGTTCGGGGGGAGGGGGAACTGGGGGGAGTGGTGTGATCCTCCCATGCGCTGCGTCCCCCTGGCGAGACTCCTCACTGTCAGGTGAAAAGAAGCGGCTGGCACCTCCACATGTATCGGAGGAGGCGTGTGGTGGTCTGCAGCCCTCCCCAGCTCAGCAGATGGGATGGAGCGGTGACCGGGATGGCTCGGAAGAATGGGATGATTGACCAAGTACAATTGGGGGGAAAAAGGGGGGGGGATTGAAGCATCATTGGCCTTTCCTGTTAATGTCGGTACAGATACAACTGCCACTTGCCACATTGGTCCGTCCACTGTAGCTGCATTTGGCCAGCAGCTGCCTGAAATTTTGGTTCCTTTCACTGTAGAGAGACTCTATTGAAAATCTCAGAAGTGACATAAATGTGGCCCTCTCTACTCTCCTGGATTCAGTTGCACCTCTCACTACCAGAGCTAGGTGAGTAAAGAGGTCTACGCCCTGGTTTAACAAAGAGACACGTGCTCTTATATGGGCCTGAAAGAGAATGGAACTTAAATCAAAATTAGAAGATTTTACCTATCTTGGCATGAGTGTTTATTGAAATACAAGCATGCTTTATCTGCTGCAAAAACAAGCGTATCTCTCTCGCTTAATCAATATTAATAAACATAATCCTAGATTTCTCTTTGACACTGTAGCTAAATTTACTAAAAAGCAGCTCTATTCCTTGCTCACCATTCACAGCCCATGAGTTTCTATACTGTTTCTGCAATAAGCCTGATGAGATTAGAAACAAAATTAGTTCTTCAACTCCAGCTACTCCTATCTTATCAAATGTATATTCATACAATGACACAGAGATAGTCCCTGTTATTACAGATTTCGAGACTCTCTCTTGATACTTTGACCACGCTTGTGTCTGCTTCTAAACCAACTACTTGCCTACTTGACCCTTACCAGCAAAACTTTTTAAAGACCTCTGGCCTTTTCTGAGACCTACAGTACTAGACATTTATTACTAACTACTTGCAGTTTTAAGACAGCTGTGGTCAAACCTCTCATTAAAAAAAAAAAAAAACCTCAATCCAGGGTCTCTTAATACCTACTGACTAGTCTCTAATCTTCCATTCTTTTCTGAAGTACTAGAAAGAGTTGTGTATCAACAACTTTTGACCCAAATAGAAGAAAACTTTCTATATGAGCCTTTTCACTGCACTGAAACTGCTCTAACCAGAGTGGTAAATGATCTTCTCCTTGTTATGGACTGATTCCACCTCTGTCCTTCTATTACTGGACCTGAGTGCAGCCGTTGACACCACTGATCACTGTATACTATTAGATAGAATAAAACTGTAATTTTGGTGTCTCTGCCCAGCTCTCTCTTGGCTTAAGTCTTATTATCGGGAAGAACACGGTGTGTCTGCTATAATATTATTACATCAAAATTCTCTGAAGTTAAATATTGTGTACTGCAGGGCTCGGGTTCTTGGCCCTCTACTTTTCTCTCTTTATATTTTGCCTCTTGGCCAAATTATACGCAGTCATAGAATACATTTCCAGTGCTATGCAGATGATACTCAGCTCTATGTGCATATAAGGGCTGATGATCGTGTTCAAATTATTAATTTAGAGGCCTGCTTGGCTGCTGTGAAAAATTGGATGTCTCAAAATTTCCTGCTTTTAAATCAGATAAAAGTGAGATGCTGGTCGTTGGCTCTGCTAGAATAGTCATCAATTTGATCAAGTAACAGTAACACTCGACAACTCTGTGATTTCACAAAGGGTGGCAGCCAAAAATATTGGTGTCATGTTTGATCCCAGCCTTTCCTTTGATAAGCACATTAATAAAACCACTATGACTGCCTTTTTTCACTTGTGTAACATAGCTAAAATTTGGTCTTTACTGTCCATGGCTGACGCAGACTCTACTACAGGCATGTGTTTCAACTAGACTTGATTACTGTAATGTTCTGTTTTCAGGTCTACCATGTGCTACTTCAGATGGCTCAAAATGCTGCAGCAGGAATCCTTACCAAAACAAGAAAAATTGACCATGTTACATCAATCTTTGTCTCCATTCATCGACTTCCTATCCATGTTAGATCAGACATCAAGGTGCTTCTGCTGACTTATAAAATCCTAAATGGGCTTGCCCCAACATACCATCTCGAGCTCTCTGCTCTCAAAATACAGGGTTCCTGTCTGTAACCAAAGTTAAAAAGAAGTCAGCATACAGCAGGGCTTTTTCCTATCAGGCCTCGTTCTTGTGGAATAACCTGTCCGCTGCCATCAGACAATCAGTCTGTTGAGTCCTTTAAATCCAAACTGAAAACTCAGCATTTTGTCTTAACCTACAATTAGTTTGTCTTTAAATTCAGTATTTCATGACCTGTACTGCATGGCGGGTCAATTTCTGTCTCAATGAATTCACTAAGCTCTGTCCTGCTGACAAGATTATAGAGTATAGATTATTGATTATTGCAGCTGTTCTCTTCTCTCTCATGTTTTTCTCTCTCTGAATAATGTCTTTTCCCGTCTCTTCCCCCATATATGTGTATGGTGTGATGTGAGTCTCATCTATCCTCCTGTCAGGTCTTCATGGTGATAGTGGCCACCACCAGGACGCTGCTTGACATACTCCTCATCACACTGTTTATATCTTATAAATCCATATCCTGTTTCAATGTTATATCCTTCTCTGTCTCCAACGTGTAACTAATGTCTTTTCTTATGTCTTTTTCCATGTATGTGAATGGTGTGATGCGAGTCTCCCCTGTGTAGAAGTGTAGTCTGTCCTCTGGCCAGGTACACATGGTGATGTTGGTTGCATGGCTCATGTCCTAGGCTGTTCCGGTGGCATCTGGACACTGCTCTGCGTCCTCCTCATCACATTCTTCATGTCTTATAATTCCATTATAATTCTGTTATCCTCTCTCAATGTTGTATTCTGTAAATTGTTTTATTCTGTACACACATCTATTGCACGTCTGACTGTCTGTCTGTCTTGGGAGAGAGATCCCTCCTCAGTTGCTCTCCCTGTGGTTTCTTCCTTTTCTTTTCTTTTTTTTCTCCCTGTTAAAGGGTTTTTAGGGAGTTTTTCCTTTTCCAATGCAATGGTCTAAGGACAGGATGTTGTATTGCCGTGAAGCCCCCTAAGGCAAATTTGTAATTTGTGATATTGGGCTATACAAATAAAATTGACTTGACTTCTCTACCGATAACATTTTACACAAGTTGAGCGGTGAAATGGAGAATCCGAAGAAAAGGAAAGGTGGAACAGAAAGAGAGAATAAAAAAAAAAGAGAGGCCCTTACCACAGATGCAGATAAATACTGCAAAATAAGCAACATGTTCCCCAGTAAGGGACCAGGTCAACCAAAAACACTAGCTAAAACCAACATGAGAGAGATACCAGCAAACTGAACAAGCTGGGGAAGAAGCCTAGCTCAGTAGTTAAGGTTGACCTGGATGACCTGGAGGTGGTGGCAGAGGGCAGGATAAGGAGGAAGATGGGCACCATCTTGATAAAACCCTCCCATCCCCTCCATCAGGAGCTAATGGGGGAGGAGGAGCTCATTCAGTCACAGACTCATTGCCCCCCGGCACACCACGAAACGTCTCGGCCAGTCTTTTGTATCAACAGCAATCAGGCTCCATAACAAGCCTGCCCACCCCCTTCCCCTGGTAACCCCCCCCCTCTCTTGAGTCAGTATCACAATTACCACCTGTCCCCTCCCTTCACAACTACCCCCCCTTCCCTGGCCCCCCTCCCTCTTGCTCCCCCCAGCCACCTATACCTACTGACATAGATTTGTTATATCTGATAGAGCCCATATACCTGACAACCTACAGCCCATAATCTCATGCCTACAGGTGTTATATTTTATGTATGCCCAATCTGCTGATTGGTGTTGTTTGTCCGGGCATCCGTGGTTGATGTGATGTTGATGTCTCTTTTTGCCTTGCCACTTATCTATGCCTGAATTTCCTCCATGGGGATCAATAAAGGTTACCTTATCTTAAAACACACACACAGATTTTTTTTGATACTTTGATTTGCTTGAGGCTTGAAAATAAAGATAATCATTTGAACATCTGAACTAACTCTGTATCTCATTCTCTTTTTAAAAAAAGTATAGGCTCATTTTCTTGCATGTCTAGACTTGTGCATCTGTATGTGCTATGACTGGTGTATTCTTAGTGAGTTTGAGCGTGCACCCATAGCCATAGCGTACCGTGAAAACTCAGGATTCAGATTGGCTACTTGTTGTTCAGTCCCAAAAGTTTGTATTTTGTAATCTGGATGATTTTCCTCCCAGATTACACAGTGGCCAAATTTATAACTACTCTGGTACCAATTACCTTACTACTACTACTACTACTTTCGGCCGCTCCCGTTAGGGGTCGCCACAGCGGATCATCCGTTTCCATTTCTTTTTGTCCTCTGCGTCTTCCTTTTGTTACACCAGCCACCTGCATGTCTTCCCTCACCACATCCATAAACCTCCTCTTTGGCCTTCCTCTTTTCCTCTTCCCTGGCAGCTCCATATTCAGCATCCTTCTCCCAATATACCCAGCATCTCTCCTCCACACATGTCCAAACCATCTCAATCTTGCCTCTCTTGCTTTGTCTCTAAACCGTCCAATTACATTACTAAATATTATAAATAAATAATTTTATAAATTAAGCCAACAAAATCAGTGCTTTGGTGGTTTGCATGAACAGAATGGCCTGGGATGGAGTCAAATCCTAGCCTGAATTATTGTTTCCGTCCACCCCTGCCAGCAAGCACCAACTCAGTCTCTTCCACGGTCCGTATCCCACCCGGTTCATCCCTCTGCAACATTTAAGACTGCTATAGTTCACCTGATGAGTCCTCTGCATCTCCCAGCCCACCTGCCTCATCAGCAAAGAGAGGAAGAGGCAATTCAATAACAGTTAATTGCTGTTGTTGCATTTCTCAAACTCCTTCGCCTATGAGTAGGGCCCTACCAAATTCACGGCCGTGAAAATCGCGTCACGGACCGTGAAATCAGCCTCTTCCCGTGTAATTGACCATTTGCCGTGAAATGCAGTGAAATGCAGAATTTAAGTGCGCAACTAGTTTGAGAAACTACTGTGCTGACATGATTGACATTTTGGATGCGCGAATAAAAGCATTCACGTGTCTAAGACATTGATTGGTTAAATGAGCATCCGGGGTGGTCGCAATGATCATTTTTGTTACTAGCATAGTTTGAGTTAGCTGTCGTCAGCATGTTAGCTTAGGCCCTAACGTACTGAAGATGTCGAAATCTAAAACCTCAAAAAACACGACTGCAGACGACAGAGTAATTGAGTTTGGAAAACATATTTTACACGCTGATGGCGGAAAATTATTTTGTACGAGTTGTAATATCTCCTTAGATCACAGTCGACGAGCAACGATTCAGCGTCACTTGGAAAGTGAAACTCATCTCAACAAAAAGAGGGCTGCCGAAAAAGAACCACAAGGTGGAACCAACAAGAAGCAAAAAACAATCTCATCGATGTTTAAGAAAACAACCGAGAGCACCGAGTCTCGACATTTGGCGACCATGGAGCTTGTTGAGGCGTTTGCTAGTGCTAACATACCGCTGGAGAAGCTTGATCACCCGAAACTGAGGGACTACCTTCAACGTAATGTGAGAAATGCGGGCGGTTTACCCAGTGCAAATAAGCTCCGACAAGACTACCTTCCTAAGCTGTTTGACGCACAATTTGAAGAGGTAAAATCTATCATAAATTCACGTGAATCGTTTTCAATTATTTTGGATGAGTCCACCGACGAGCAGGACAATTATGTTTTGCATGTTATTTTCGATTTCATGTCGGACAAGACGGAAGATGTTGAGACTGGAACTCTAACAGCAGTGCTGGCCGACTGTGCTTACTTGGATGCTGTAAACTATACCACTGTTTCACAAGCCATAATTAAAACCCTCACAAAATATGGTGCAGACTTTAACAAAGTATCTGCTTTCATTAGTGACAATGCAACCTACATGACGAAGTCATACAAATCTGTACTCCAGGGTCTCATGCCAAACTCGGTGCATATCACTTGCAATGCCCACATTATTTCTCTGGTGAGTGAGTTGTGGAGAGCTGAGTTTCCTAGAGTAGATAAGTTAGTGAGCTACGTCAAAAAAGTGTTTAAGCATTGTCCCAGTCGCAAACTACACTATCGGGAAAGCATTGCAGAGAAGACAGGGGAAACGGTGGGGAAAATTGCCCTTCCACCTGAACCAGTGATTACGAGATGGAACTCGTGGTTTCGGGCTGTACAGTATCACGCAGCTCATCTGGACTTTTACGCAGATTTTGTGGAACAGGAGCTCGCACTGACACCCCGAACACAGGCATTGACCGAACTGTTAAATCTTTTACACGATCCTCACCTGAATGAGGAGGTCAAATTCATTTCCAAAAATGCCACTAAGCTAATGGACTTGATCACTTGGTTTGAATCTCGACATGTATTAATTCACAAGGCGCACAACAGGGTCATGGATTTGCTCTTTTGGGCAGAAGCACAGGCGAATGAAATTCACTCCGAGCGTGCAGATTTAAATGCCAGTGCTCATCACTTGTTTTCTGGCATGATACGAAAGATCAGGCAGTATTACTGCTACGGAGACGAGTCAAACGAGAACATTACGCAAAGTAGATTTAAACAACCAGCGGCCGAATTCCTGAAAGCAGTGCGCATTTTTGACCCTGCACAAATACTTATTTTGACGGTGGATTTAAAATCACTCAGCACGAACATTCCTGGATTTGACAAAAACTGTAGGCTGGAATTGCCGAACTACAAACACATCGCACAAGAGGTGGACACAACTTTACCAGTGCTAGCTTTTTGGAAATCCTCCGAATCTAGGCTACCACATCTTGCTAAAGTAGCGTGGCGCTGTCTGTCAATCCCGACGAACTCTGTGGACGCGGAGAGGGCCGTGTCAAAACATGGACAAGTATTTTCATCGCAGAGACAGAGCATGAAGCCAAGCACCGTCGCAGGATGCTCAATGCTTACATTCAACCACTAGTACGGTTATGCTGTGTACAGTAGGCTGGGCTATTAAGGCCCTGTGTGAATAAAAAGTGTAATTTAATCATTGCCGTGAAATGTCGCATTTTTCTTATGGAATCCGTGAAATCTGTGATTTTCGAGAAACTAGGTCCGTGAAATTGAGCGAAATGTACCGTGAATTTGGTAGGGCCCTACCTATGAGGATAACTCCAGCCTCCCGCCAGTGTCCCGACAACACTGGCCTTACACAACTCGCAGTCAGCAGCAGCGTCACCATGCTCAAGGGAAGTTCCCAATAACCATTCTTCTCCAAAAGTAAAAGGAAAAAAATTTCTAACTGGACTGTAGCCACTCTTCAAAAAACACTAAAGGATAACGGAATTCGAACAGACAAGAAAGTAAAGCTTTTCAAGGCCCTAATGTCAGCCTGTTGTTCCCATCGCTCTATCAACACCAGCTCTGGTTGACGTCATCATGCACACCCCATCCCAACAACACACAGTGACGTCAGCGCTCCAGTTAAAGGGACAGCACAAATATATCCTCCAGCTTAAAGACAGCAGAAAGTGTGGCAATAAAAGCGAAGACGGGGATCATCAGCCAGAAGAATTAACACCAGGGCTTCAGCAGCCATCTCTCCTCAATATTTAAACACAAGCACCCACTTCAAATGGAGCACCAACACCAGAATTACAGTGCCCTCCAACTTCCATCAGTTTTTTGAACACTAGCAGCCTACATCATCCTGGGCAAATGACACAGCAACCCCACCCATCCAGCTCCAGCAATCACAAGAGCCAGCCTTAACAGGGGAACCTAGCACCAGGATGCCAGCGCCCCGTCACCTACTTCCAGAAACCTCAGCAACCTACCTCAGCTGGGACATTTGGCACCGTGATGCCAGCGCCCCAGCTGCCTTCCTCCAGTACTCACATCAGCCTTCCTCAGCCGGAGCTCCTGGCACCGGGATGCGAGTGGCCCCAGATGCCCTTTCCAGCACTCACATCAGTCTGCCTCAGCCGGGATTTCTGGCACCAGTTTGCCAGCATCCCCAGCTGTCCACTTCAAGCAACCACAGCACTTGGCTTTTGCTGGGGCATTTGCCAATGGGTTGCCAGCGTCCCCAGTCATCCACTTCCAGCAACCACAGCAGCTTTCTTCATCCGGGACTCCTGGCACCGTGATGTCAGTATCTTCCGTCTCCCAGCTTCACCAGTCCCTGCAGCTCATGTCAGCTGGAGCCATCTGCACCGGGATGCTGGCACCACAGCCCTTGCAGCAGCAAGTTCCTTCCATACTTAACTCCGGTCTTCCCTTTCAACCCATTCCAGCCCAACAGACAACCATCAACTTCACCTTGTCTACAGCTAACCCTCCCTTTCGTCATCCTAACTCATTCATCTCCTGTCCTTCTTCGATTACATACGAAGACTTCTCCCTGCACTACACCACCATTAACCATGCCATCGTCCTCATCAAACTCACCTGGGAAAGGGTCATGGCTCTCAAAAGCGGACATCACCAACGCTTTCAGAGTTCTCCCTATCCACCCGGACTTCTGGCGATTCTTCTGTATGTACTAGCAAGGTACATATTACTTCGCTGTTAGGCTAACTTTCGGTTTCAAAAGCAGCCCTTAACTCTTCGACACCCTGTCAGAAGCCCTCTGCTGGATCATGTCTAACAACAATAACATTCCATTCCTTATCCTTCTCTTAGACAAATTCCTCATTTCCCCTCCCTCATTGACGCCCGCTTCCGGTCTAATCACTCTGACTTCATTTTTCTCCGACTTCGGGGTTCCACTGTCTGCAGAGAAAACAGAGGGCCCACCCACATCCCTCGAAAACACTCTTGACACAAATCTGTTTCAGGCTTCACTCCCAGTCAAAACTCAACCAAATAAGCCTTCTGATCTCCAATTTCCTCCTCACCCCATGCTGCACCAAACACCAACTTCTCCCTACACATCATTTCCCCAAGGGTGAGCTTTTATCTCTCACTTGCTACCTATCGCTTCTTCCATCCCATCACTCTTGACTTCCATCTCCCCAGACAGTTCAAGCCATGTCGAACTCTGTCTTTCTGTGGCTCAACCTTCTTGCCAATTGGAATTGAATCACCTTCTTCTACAATGACCAACTGACTCACCCTTATGACAGCCATCTATATACAGATGCTACTCCTTTTGCCAGTTTTTGGGGGTTTCTACAGCAGAAGATGGTTCACAGCAGAATGGCCCCCAGAGCTCGCAAATAAATGCCAGGTCACTTTCTCTGCACTCTTCGAAATTTACACCATAACAGCTCCAACTATTCTGTGAGGTGATGAGTGGTCCCACAAGTCCATCTTTATATATTCAGATGATCTTGCAGTCATAGACATAATCAACAAAGGATGATCCAACTCCAACCATCATGCCATTAATGTGCTGCCTAATCTGGCACTCTTGTCACACACCAATATGTTCTCTGCGCAGCTCATGTTCCCAGTCACTCCAATGCTATCACTGACTCTCTTTCTTGTTTTAATTTCATAAGTTCAGAAGCTTGGCCCCTCATGCAAATACCCTCCCAACACCCCTCCCAGAACTCCATCATCAACAGCCTATCACCCTCAATCCTCTCATCCTACTGGACAGCTTGGAAAAGTTTCCATTACTTTCACGACCAGTATAACATAACCTTCCCATCGTTCGATCTCATCACTTTGACTCATTTCATTACCTATGCCCATTCCAACACATACCATCAAAGTTTATCTCAGCGCCACCAGCTTCTCCTCCAAACTTATAACTGGCAGGTCGGACATAGCCTCCAGCCACCCTCAGATAACTTCACTCCTCAAAGGACCCCTACATCAAGAGCCAGCTAAAACTC
Source organism: Lampris incognitus (assembly GCF_029633865.1). Taxonomy (NCBI): domain Eukaryota; kingdom Metazoa; phylum Chordata; class Actinopteri; order Lampriformes; family Lampridae; genus Lampris; species Lampris incognitus. The sequence continues at coordinate 67,298,130 of NC_079213.1, read as the reverse complement.
CTTGCCGACTTCCTCTTACTGACGACTTGCTGTCAGTCTGCATCCACACCATCTGCTCTGGATACGGCACTCCTCATATTGCTCTAACTCTGTAAGTCATGTTCTTGCTTGCTTTTTTTTCAGTTTCCTCAGATACTCTGAATTCACCGCCTCAACCATTCACTTCAACCCACTCAGCCAACCTTGCATTTCAATCTGGTCAGCCTATACCCGTCTTTTACGTAAAAATCCAATCACTGCTGAAAACCTTTCGAGACCCTTGCAAGCTACTTGCTATTCTGGAAATACCAGAGCACAACATCGACAGACCCTCTTTTGTTCACTGAATGCATTCACGTGACTGCTCGATTCTGGTTCCACCATCACTTCCGCCACATACCCTGGCTTGTCTGGATTTCCTCCTGTTCATTACTCTGGACACTCCTTCAGCATTGGAGCCGCAACTTCAGTCCCCGCAGTGGCATCCCAGAGCACCTCATAGAACTCGAAGGCCATCGGTCCTCCCAAACGAATTATTCGCTAAATCAGTTCAGATCTCAAAGATCTCAGATTCGCTCAATCTTAAGTAACTGGAGGTTTTAGGGGTCCGTCGTTGCCCAGGAACTACAGCAGATTCCCTACAATGACTCCCCAAAAAGCAGTCAGCAAGCGGAATAACTATGCACATCAATCATTTTTCTTTAATAAATCATTTAAGCACATCTTATTGATACCGTGGTCCTTGCTAGCAAGTTGAAGCTTAGCAAAGTTTCAGCAGCAGGACCTCAACCGCGCCACATCCAGCATTCCTATAAATACCCACCCCATCCCTCTCCTCCTCTTCCACTCTTGTATTCTACACCCCTCCCCCCACCCTATTTCGCTCTGTTTCTTCCTCTCTTTCCTCCCTTTTGTAGGATCCTGAGGGGGTCCATCGTTGCCCGGGGGCTACGGCGGATTCGCTACGATGCTACCCCACAATGCTGTCAGCAAGCGGAAGAACAAGAACTATGCACGTCAATACTTTCTCTTTAATAAATTATTTAAACACACCTTCTTGATGGTGTGGTCCTTGCTCGTGAAGCAGCACCCTTTGTGTGTGTGTGTGTGTTGTGTGAGCTAATGTGTATGTTATTAGTGTGTGTGTGTGTATAGTTTTACATGTACTTGAAAATTGATTTTAAAAAGTAGAAAAGAGCAATTCAAAATGCAGAAATGTATTCTAGACCTTTTCCTCCCCAGTGAAATTACCATTGCATCGGCATTATACTGCGACACAATAGTTTTATGTAACCGGAAGAACAAAACATTTTATAATACTTTAAATTTCTATTTACTGAAAAATACAACTCCACGGCATCATTAATTCTTCAAACAAGTACAGAAGACTAAAGACTAAATGATAAGACCCGACATTTGTTCTGTATTAGCACTTCACCACAATTCATAATTCACCGAACTATCTACACCTGGAGTATTCTTAAAAATCTGTTAAAATGGGTCAATGTTATAAATCAATTTAATAATCACTGCATCTTCCCTAAGCAGTCACAGAACCCTAAAAATGGTATATTGTGAAGTCCTGCTGAACCCATTTAAGTTTCCTATGGCTGCAGTTTCAATGCCGTCATTTTGAATAAAGTACTGCCAGACCTTTAAATTGGCCCGAAATGTAGTAAAAAAGAAAAAACGAAAAAAAAGGTATAGCCTGGATACAGCTAATCATATAGCAATTCGAGGGCCTGATTTAAGCAATAAGGCCTGGCAGATTGTGGGTTCAGTCAGTGACTGAAGACTGGGAGCCTGTAAAACATCAAGTTACTCCAAGCCATTGGCCAAAAAGACCTCTCTCACACTGACCACATATGATGGCTTTTTCAGTGTGTGGAATGACTTAAAAACAACCACAACACAACAATAGAGTCCAAGTTTTTTTTCTGGGGGCCCCGTTTCTCAAATGAAGTTTTCTTGTGATCCAAACCAACTCTTAAAATCTGCAGGTCTCCTCGTCAGCCTTGATTATTAAACTACAAAAGCATGATGACTGGTGGGGCGTCCCCTCTGGAGAAAAGCTGTAGGCTCTGACGACCCCGACTTCCTGACCAAGACAACATTTCCTAAAGGCCGACTAAGAAATTCTGTTGTCAAATTACAAACCTCACCTCATTTGTTGCCATCTAACGTTTCACCTTACAAGGTTTTTTTTCTTCAATTTATTTAAGGGTATTGATTCACTGGGCAGTTTTTTTGGGCAACTTTAGATGTAACTACGAGTAACAAGCTAAAATATACAAGGTCAAAAATCAAGTCAAATGTTTCCTGGCAACAAGCAGTCTCGTTCTGCTCAAAATAAAAAAATCCAAGCATCGGATCGGATGCAGCTGAGCACCAGGGTTCCCCTGTGGCTTTACTGTCTTGACATTGCAGAGCCCTACGATGCCCACAAAGAAGAACCCACAAAGCAATCAACCCCCCACCACCACCACCACAGACAAACAAACACACAAATTGCTGCAAGTACGACCAGTACCACTCACAACAAACTTCAGTTAGCTTCATACAAGATGAAATCTCTAAAAATGGAGTCAGACACCCCCACCCATTTCCTCTCTTGACACACGTTTCAATCAACATGTAGACTTTCAGGCATGCCAAGGACCCAAGGCCAGTACTTGGTGAACTCCGGATCCCCCCACCTCTCCCCCTCTCTCTCGTTCGTTCGCCTCTCGCTCACTCTCTCTCTCATTTGCACGCTCTCTCCTCTCTCTCTCTCTCTCTCTCTCTCTCTCTCACACACACACACACACACACACACACACACACACACACACACACAGAGTGTCATCCAGTCCTATGGGGTTGGAGTTTGATTCCTGTCTACAACAGAGTCGCTGCGGTTCTGAAAAAACAAAACCCCCTTTTGTCAAAACAGATTCAGGGCCAACAGAAAGGTGGGGAGGGGGAGTCAGAGAAAGAGAGAGAGAGAGAGAGAGAGAGAGAGAGAGAGAGAGAGTGAGAGAGAGAGAGAGAGAGAGAGAGAGAGAGAGGATGAGAGAGAAGAGAGAGAGAGAGAGAGAGAGAGAGAGAGAGAGAGACGAGAGAGAGAGAGAGGAGAGAGAGAGAGAGAGAGAGAGAGAGAGAGAGAGAGAGAGAGAGAGAGAGAGAGAGAGAGAGAGAGAGAGAGAGAGAGAGAGAGAGAACCAGTGGGCTCCTGACAGCGCCCCTACCCCCCCGAGAGGCTCTCAGTCCCGGCCTGGGATGTTTGCTCTCCCTCTCCACCAGACAGGATATAATGCTTTCCACATGTGAGAGATGGGGGGGGGGGCCTCTGAGGGGGTGGGGGAAGGGAGGGAGCGGAGGAGAGGAGAGGAGAGGATGGGAGGACTGGGCAGGGTGCAGGCAGGAGGGGGAGAGGAGGAAAACGGAGACAGATAGATAAGGACCTGTAACAATTGCAGCTTTTCCAGTGAGGCCAAGCTGGGCTTGTCCAATACATGTGCAGCTGCAAACGCGACCCCCAAAAACAAAAAAACAAAAACAAACAACAACAAAAAACATTTGTTTATCGGAAGCTGTGGACTAATTCATTCAATTACTACATTGCACATCAGGATGCACACTAAAGCACAAAACTGTTCCTGGGATGGGGATTACGGAGCACAGGTAGTGTGAGCAAGCCCGGTAACTGAGACAAGGGCTGCATGAACATCTGCCCCCCTGATAGCAGCAACAGCAGGTCTGCCGACTTATCCATATAAAAAAGAATAAACAAGAGTTTTACTTTCTTTTGGACATAATCAATGAAAAGGGACAGGAAGCGAGGCTTTGTATTCTCTCAGTTAGGAGCCTCCATCTTTTTTCAAATCTCCACCTCAGATTCAGTGAGATTTGTTACATCTTATATCCAATTCAGACATCGTTAACAGGAATGAGAGAAGCAGATACAATCCTAATGCAATTCAGGAGTCTGTATCAAATTAACCATAAAAACATTTTTTATTTGTATCAAAACGCTTGTTCAAAAACAGAACAATTGAACCAAACCATGCTGGGGAAAATCAAAAGAGAACGCATGCCTCTCGCCTTTGCCAAATATTTCCTCTTCTTATTCTTCTCCGGATTTGATGGGAAACAAGGCAAGTGCAATGGTAGACTTGCACGAGGATGCAAGAGGGAGTCGAGAAGAGAAGACAAATGGGCGAGACGAACAGACGGATGGACAGACAGATGCAGAAACACAAGACAGAATCAGACAGAATGTGATGTTGCACCTCGGCCTGATAGTCCCTGAGCTCATTCATCTTGCTGGTAACGGAGCCACACACTGATCACTTCCTGTCCAGTGGACAGCAGCCTGATCTGGACCTGGGTTACTACTGTCCAACTACCTAAACGTCATGTCTCCCCCCCCGCTTTTCCCCCCAGTTGTATCCAGCCAATTACCCCACTCTTCCGAGCCATCCCGGTCACTGCTCCACCCCCTCTGGCCGATCTGGGGAGGGCTTGCAGACATGCCTCCTCCGATACATGTGGAGTTGCCAGCCGCTTCTTTTCACCTGACAGTGAGGAGTTTCGCCAGGGGGTCATAGCGCATGGGAGGATCACGCTATTCCCTCCAGCTCCCCCTCCCCCCTGAACAGGTGCCCCTACTGACCAGAGGAGCCGCTAGTGCAGCGACCAGGACACATACCCACATCAGCCTTCCCACCTGCAGACATGGCCAATTGTGTCTGTAGGGATGCCCGACCAAGCCGGAGGTAACACGGGAATTCAAACTGGCGATTTCCATGTTAGTGGGCAACAGAATAGAACGTTACGCCGACCCCGGCATCCTCATGTCTGTCGAGTCTGTGTCTATCTGTCTACTCATATTTGTCCGCCTACCTGTCTGTGTGTCACACACGGTACAGAGGCTTCCAGTAGAGCCAAGAGCCAAGTCATTAACTCAGCAAGGCCCCAAAGTTAACAAACATATTGTTGGCCAATATTCCTAAGCAACAACGTACAATAATTAGTGCCATGACCTGAAAACAGGAACACTGGGGG